>NW_027415764.1:0-13025 GCF_964106895.1 Numenius arquata
GGCCTCGTTTCATTATGCAATCAAATTTGAAATTTTTTTTCTCGGGAGAAGTTTTGCCTTTTTAACTGTGAGAATTTTAACTAGGAATTCACACGCTACCCATGCCTCAAATTATGAGGAGACGCATCACAAAACGAACTCAAAACGAACATCCCGGATTCAGGAAAACTAATTGTGCCTCCCCCCTCTGTGGAACGTGTCCGTAGGACGGGAGCGGGCACCCGCTTTGCCACAGAAGCAGACGGATGCGGAATTGCTCCACGCGTGTCGGTTAACACACATTCGGCTAATGGCCCACCACTCCTTGTACGCAGAGGCTGACGACAGCCAGGTCGCCCGGTACGGGCTGAACACTTTGCAGGATTTGTTACAAACCTTTTTAGTGAAATAGATTTTGAAACCCCAGGAAACACACCCCTACCTCCGAGAATTGTAAGGCAATAAATATTTTGACAACTTACATTTCACGTCTATCCATGTATGTCCCATCACTGTCTGTGGTCATAAACTATCTAATATAGAATACTAAACGTTGCTACCATTTAAGAACCGAACGACAGCAACTGAACTGAACCGAAAGGAAGAGCTTTTCTTTGAAAATCGCAGTGCCACCTGAGAAGAAGCTGAAGACTGAAAATCGGGCGAGAGAATCACGCAAAAATATCAGCCTTGCTCTAAAAGCAAGACAGGAGAAAACCCACCAAAAAATAAAATGCAGTTTAATTGACCCAAAGGTCACCAAACAAAACAGGCAAAAAGCTTCACAATACACAGCGTTTGCACCGCTGTCGCTTTTCTGGCTTTTGCTGGGCCTAAGAGGTTGCTGTGACTTCCTCGAGCTGCCCTTCTGCGGTCACCAGATTGTTTCAGGGGAGACAGACGTCTCCCGGGGAGGCGCACGCAGAGAGCGCCGCTACGTCTCGGCTGTGACCCCTTGGTCACTGCGTTCCTGCGGTGCCCGTACCCGTGCTACCAACAGGACGTCACAAAAGGACACAAGAGCAGGGGGAATCGCTACAGGAGTCCTGAATGTTTCCACGGGCTTTTGAAAACCCCATTTTCTAAATTAAGTTACGCGAGGGAGTCTTTTTGAAAGTTACGAAGTTTCTGTGTGTCTGCTACTAAAAACATCCAACCGACCGACTCAAAAAACACCCAGAACACACTTTCCCCACGTTCCCCCGACACCGTAGCCTTTCATCTCGGGGGATTTCATTTCCTGCCTTGCGAATGGATGCAGGTTAGGGACACCATAAAACAGCTTCCCTAGGGTATCCGAACGGCTGTCAGCTGAAACAGAAAACAGAGGGATTAACCATGACAGGGACGTATATCTCAACCTTGGAGGGGAGGAAAGAAAACAAAGAATTTCCCAATTAGCGGAGGCGGGCCTCAGCCTCGAAGGAACACTTCGCAAGCAAATGGGAACATCCTGACTGATAACAGGAGAAGATAACCAGAGACTTTACGACCCCTGCCAGACCACGCAGAGGACGAGCGGAACATCCTGATCGATTACAGGAAGATAGCAAGAGACTTTTACGGCCTCTATCAGCAAAACAATCGAATCGGTTCAGTGATCGTGGAGCTTACTCCCTAAGACGCCCCCCCAAAGAAAAACACCAGGAGAAGATACGCACATGCCTGAAGGATGAGACTTATTATAATGAGGCTCTGGAAATAATTAACATAGTCACACCTATTGTTAGAACTAATTGTATTAGCCCATCCCATAGTTTGCATATGTATGATTTACCTTATAAATAACTACGGGTTTAGCCTAAGGGTGTGCAAGTTTGGAGGAGCGATCCCCCTTGCACCCGGCACCGCAATAAACATACCTGCTTTATAACTCTCTGCGAGTTGTAAGGTTTGTTTCCGCACGTCAATTTGGCGACCCAGATGGGACCCTCTCTGTCCGGCTGCGGGACCTGCTGAGGACGGGACTCCTCTGGGCGCCCCCGAGATTTCTCGGAGGGACTCCCTTACTCATCCAGATCACCGCGGGGACAGACAAGGACCATCTATTGTGGACCAGGTATGTTTAGAGTTTTCTTAGGGGGGGACCTGTAAGCCGTGAGGAGACGTCCTACGCGTGGTAAAGAGTCGGCGTACTCGCCCCGGGGTATGCTCAAGCTTGGGCTAATGGTTGGGTTGTGCTTGTGTGGGATCCCTTGGTTTTATGTTAGTGCGTGGAAGTGTAACCCTGCGATACTGTTGGTTATATGCTGTATCTGTCCTAGGGTATCACTACCGTGTTATTACTTGTTGTATTTGTCATAAGATACCACTTCCGTGTTATTGTCTAATATAAGGTGGAAATTATTGTATGAGTGAACTGAGTGATTGAGACGCGGCACTGCTGCGGAGCGAGTGCGGAGTTCTGATCCGCGGTTCCGTGTTCTCCGCGAGGAGAGCGGCCGGAGACGAACGAAGCGTATGACAGACTGTAAAGAAACATTGTGTGAACCTGATATTGAGAAGATTGAGTGGCAGTGTCTTGGACACTCGGATAACGTTTGTGATCCTATTTTTATCCTAAAGTGTTTTGCTTGTAATACGGAGGTTTGGGTAGATCAGGAAGACGATTTTTGGTGTTCACAGTGTGGAAGCTGGACTGAGTGGGAAAAGATCGAGCGGGCGGGAGAATTGAAACAAGTAATCTGTGGAGACATAGCCTACCCCTGGAGATAAAGGTAGCGACAGGGATATAGTTGTACTATTTCCCGGGAGAGAAAACAGGAATAACACCCAGGTGACACACGGAGATCAGGGTCACCTCTTAATCAAGGGGTAGAAAGAGCATAAAATGGGCAATAAACAAGGAGGCGGGATAATGAAAAAGAGTCCTCTAGGATGTATCTTAGCACACTGGAAGGAGATCGGAGGCCCACCAGGTGGCAGCGTGGACAAGAAAACCTTAATTAAATATTGCAATCAATGGTGGCCTCTTTACAAGTTAGATGATCAGGAGAAATGGCCCGTTAACGGGACCCTTAATTACAATACTATATTACAATTAATGCTATTCCTTAGAAGGGAAAGAAAGTGGGATCAAGTTACATATGCGGACATGTTTTTCACCCTTCGAAATCACCCAGAATACCAACGGGACTGCGGGCTATTACCTCCACAAGACCCTATGGTATTAGCCTTAGAGAAAGAAAAAAATGAAAGAAATGAAAGCAGACATAAAAAGATGTTGCTCAGCCTGCAGCATAGGGCAAGGGTGCACAAGGCCTGAAAAGATTCAGGGTTTTGAAGATCAACTAATTGAAGTATTAAGTTTGGCCCTGATAGGAACTCCCATTACTCCAGGAGTGCCTGAGGAGATTAAAGACCAAATTTATCTGGGGGTATGGGCCTCGGGAGAGCCGGGGAGAGCAAAAAAGTGCTTCCCCTATAGCGATAAAACCCAAACAAGGAGCACGACCAGTGAGAGTCAAACAGTATCCCCTCAGGGTAGAGGATAGGAAGGGGATCCGACAAACTATAGACCAGTTTATCGAGTATGGGCGGCTGAAAGAATGTGAATCAGAGTATAACACTCCAATATTACCTGTCAAAAAGCCGGATGGTAGCTATCGCATAGTACAGGATCTCAGGGCTATCAACAAAATTGTTGAGGATTTACATCGGGTAGTAGCAAATCCATACACTCTCCTAACTAAATTGGGACCTGAATTGGCATGGTTTACCGTCTTGGACCTAAAGGATGCCTTTTTCTGCCTGCCTCTGAGCCCAGAGAGCCAACTTTTGTTCGCATTCGAGTGGGAAAACCCAGAATCTGGAAGGAAAACACAGCTTACATGGACTGTGCTACCACAGGGCTTTAAAAATAGCCCAACACTTTTTGGAAATCAGCTAGCCAAAGACTTAGAACAGTGGAAACGCCCGCCTGGGACAGGAATGGTATTACAGTATGTGGACGATATGTTACTTGCCACTGACACCAGAGAAACATGCCTAGAATGGACTGTGAGCCTGCTAAATTTCCTTGGACTTAATGGCTATAAAGTTTCTCCACAGAAGGCGCAGATAGCCCAGCAGCAAGTGACCTATCTGGGATATGAAATAACCGCAGGCCAACGGACACTCGGGAAGGAGAGGAAAGAAGCCATCTGCCAGACACCTCGACCACAGACGCCTAAGGAACTTCGGACCTTTCTAGGGATGACAGGATGGTGTCGTCTCTGGATATATAACTACGGACTCTTGGTAAAGCCGCTATACGAGTTACTAAAATCTAACTCAAAGAATATTGTGTGGAATAAGGAAGCAGACAGAGCCTTCCATCAGTTAAAAAAGAGGTTAATGGAAGCGCCTGCCCTGGGGTTACCCGATACTACTAAACCTTTCTGGTTGTTTTCCTATGAAAAGCAAGAAATGGCCTTAGGAGTCCTGGCTCAGAATCTGGGACCCTATCGGAGGGCGGTGGCATACTTCTCTAAACAGCTCGACGGAGTAAGTAAAGGGTGGCCTAGCTGTCTCCGAGCAGTGGCAGCAGTGGTAATAAACATCCAAGAGGCCCGTAAGTTCACCCTAGGCCAGAAAATCACAGTTATGGTTTCACACACCGTCTCAGCAGTACTGGAAGTAAAAGGAGGGCATTGGCTTTCGCCTCAGAGGTTTCTCAAGTACCAGGCTATCCTGATAGAGCAAGATGATGTAGAAATAACAGTAACTAATATTGTCAATCCAGCCTCTTTCCTCAGCGGAACAGCAGGAGAATCAGTGACCCATGACTGCTTGGAAACAATTGAGGCGGTGTACTCCAGTCGACCAGATCTGAAAGAGGAACCATTGGAAGATGCAGAGGATTCCTGGTTCACCGACGGGAGCAGCTTCATTCAGCAAGGGATACGTAAAGCTGGCTATGCGGTAACCACCACAGAGAAGGTAATAGAGTCCAAAGCTCTGGCCCCAAATACATCAGCCCAAAAGGCTGAGATAATAGCACTAACCCGAGCGCTGGAACTAGCCAAAGGAAAACGGATAAATATCTGGACAGACTCTAAATATGCTTTCGGGGTGGTGCATGCTCACGGGGCAGTCTGGAGAGAAAGAGGACTCTTATCTACACAAGGGAAACACATCAAACATGCTGAAGAAATTCTTAAACTCTTAGATGCAGTATTACTGCCTACCAAAGTGACTATCATGCACTGCAAAGCTCACCAAAAAGGGAACACCGCTGTGGAACTGGGTAACGCACTGGCGGACCGAGAAGCCAAAAGGGCAGCAGAAATGGGTAATACAGAAATACAATCCTTGGTCCCAGATGGTAAAATACAAATTGACGACGAACCTAAATATTCTAGGGATGATCACAAATTGATCAAAGACTTAAATGGGAAAATCGAAGGGAAATGGGCCAAAACCCCACAGGGAAAAATAATAGTGCCTTTTTCGTTATTATGGGCAGTGGTCATGGCAGAACATAGAAAATCCCATTGGGGAACAGAGGCACTTTACAGATACCTGAGTAGGATAATATGTGCTCGGAATCTATATGCCACGGTCAAACAAGTCACTCAGCAGTGTGAGGTATGTCTACAGAACAACCCTAGGACAGGTCCCAGAGTCCAGTTCGGCCAAATAGGAAAGGGAAACTATCCGGGACAACAATGGCAAATTGATTTCTCAGAACTTACAAGAAAAGGGGGGTTTCGATACCTATTGGTACTAACCGATACCTTTTCAGGATGGCCAGAGGCATTTCCCTGCCGAACCAATAAAACAAGAGAAGTGGTTAAAGCATTGTTGCAAGAAATTATACCAAGATTTGGGGTTCCCGCAGTGATTTCCTCGGACCGAGGATCTCATTTCACTGCAAAGGTTGTTTCAAAAGTAAGCAGATTATTGGGTATAGATTGGCAACTTCATACCCCATACAACCCACGATCGAGTGGTCAGGTAGAAAAGATGAATCACTTGATCAAAACTCAGATTGTGAAACTAGGCCAGGAAGCTAACTTGACCTGGCCCCAGTCATTACCATTAGCCCTTCTCAGGATAAGAACAAAACCCAGAACCAAAGAAGGTTTGAGCCCCTTTGAAATACTCTATGGGAGACCATATAGTGTACAAGACGGGACATCCACAGAGTTGGGGAATGAAATATTGACAGATTACATGATAAATTTACAAAAGCAGCTCCGAGAGGTAGAAAAACTGGTTCTAGTGACAAGGGGAACAAGATTCCATAGCTTTGTAAGGTGGCTTATACCATCCTTAGGCATTAGTGAATTGGAGAAAGCAATTGTAAACATATCAGCTACTATAGCAGCGCTTGAGAAATCTACAATAGGTGCTATACAGGCACTTCAACAAGAAGTCCAGTCATTAGCAAATGTAGTTGGACAAAATAGAACGGCATTAGATTTACTAACTTGGAAAGAGGGAGGCTTATGCGCAGTGATTAATCAGAGCTGTTGCTCATATGTAAACAAAGCGGAAGGATAGAAAAAGACTTACAAAATCTCATAGCTAAAACTCAGATCTTGCATCAGACTGCGCAGGATGATACCACATTTGGGTTCTCAGACCTTTGGGAAAAGTTAACCTCATGGTTACCTAGTCTGGCATGGCTTAGACAACTGTTTATCCTTCTAGTAGCAGTGCTTATGTTAGGAATTTTAGTGTGTGTAATAGCTAGATGTTTTATGTGTTGCACCATGGGGGCAAGAGACGAATACATTCAATGGAAAAAGCATCAGCTCCGGGAACGAGTGGAATCAGGGATGTATTTTAGAAATCAGATGGAGAAGGAAAGTGTGTTATAGGCAATTGTAAAAGAATTTACAAATGAACAAAGAAAAGGGGGGATTGAAACAGAAAACAGAGGGATTAACCATGACAGGGACGTATATCTCAACCTTGGAGGGGAGGAAAGAAAACAAAGAATTTCCCAATTAGCGGAGGCGGGCCTCAGCCTCGAAGGAACACTTCGCAAGCAAATGGGAACATCCTGACTGATAACAGGAGAAGATAACCAGAGACTTTACGACCCCTGCCAGACCACGCAGAAGACAAGCGGAACATCCTGATCGATTACAGGAAGATAAGCAAGAGACTTTTACGGCCTCTATCAGCAAAACAATCGAATCGGTTCAGTGATCGTGGAACTTACTCCCTAAGACGCCCCCCCAAAGAAAAACACCAGGAGAAGATACGCACATGCCTGAAGGATGAGACTTATTATAATGAGGCTCCGGAAATAATTAACATAGTCACACCTATTGTTAGAACTAATTGTATTAGCCCATCCCATAGTTTGCATATGTATGATTTACCTTATAAATAACTACGGGTTTAGCCTAAGGGTGTGCAAGTTTGGAGGAGCGATCCCCCTTGCACCCGGCGCCACAATAAACATACCTGCTTTATAACTCTCTGCGAGTTGTAAGGTTTGTTTCCGCACGTCACAGCGTACCATTTAGATCCCTTGAGTACAAGCAATAGCGCGCGTTACCTCTCCGGTTTGATGCTCGCTGACAGGCCGAATCCTTTGTGGAACCTTAAGCTGTTGTTCCGGCTTCCCTATCTCTTGCTGGAAAAGGTCTCTCTCGTGCTCTCGGGTCAATTGCTCGCTCCTGAAAGTGACAAAACAGTGAGGATGCACCATTTCACGTAAAAACTGTCTAAATTAAGGATATTACAGCTTCTTGCTTCTTTTAACACGAGGCTGCTAACGGTACGTCAGTAGCATTATTACATGTCAGTACGAGCCGGCAACGCGCGCTGGCAGCCCAGAAAGCCAACCCCACCCTGGGCTGCATCAAGAGAAGCGTGGCCAGCGGGTCACGGGAGGCGATTCTACCCCCCTCTACTCTGCGCGCGCGAGACCCCACCTGGAGTACGGTGTCCAGCTTTGGAGTCCTCGACACGGGAAGGACGTGGACCTGTTGGAAGGGGCCCAGCGGACGGCCACGAAAACCATCGGAGGGACGGAGCACCTCCCCTGTGAAGAGAGACTGAGAGAGCTGGGGTTGTTCAGCCTGGAGAAGAGAAGGCTCCGGGGAGACCTCAGAGCAGCCTTCCAATATCTGAAGGGAGCCTACGGGAGAGCCGGAGAGGGACTCTCTGTCGGGAAAGGTAGCGACAGGACAAGGGGTAACGATTTTAAATCGGAAGAGGGGAGATTCAGACTAGATATTAGGAGGAAATTCTTTACCGTGAGGGTGGTGAGGCACTGGAACAGGTTGCCCGGGGAAGCTGTGGATGCC
The DNA here is from genome assembly GCF_964106895.1 of Numenius arquata. Classification (NCBI taxonomy): domain Eukaryota; kingdom Metazoa; phylum Chordata; class Aves; order Charadriiformes; family Scolopacidae; genus Numenius; species Numenius arquata. The sequence continues at coordinate 8,229 of NW_027415764.1, forward strand.
CCATCCCTGGAAGTGTTTAAGGCCAGGCTGGACGGGGCTTTGAGCAACCCGCTCTAGTGGAGGCGTCCCTGCCCAAGGCAGGGGGGCTGCAACACGATGATCTTGAAGGTCCCTTCCAATTCTAACCATTCTACGATTCTATGGTTTTTAAGGTGGCAGAACCTCTTGCGACTTCCATTAACAAAAACTACTCTCACCATTCGGGGCAACAAATCTCACATTTTTGAATAAAAACACGAGGACGGCACTGATACAGCCGGTATTATTTCACAAAAAGGACAGTTTTGTCTCTTCTGTTCAAAGCGCAGCATACAAATAGCAATAGGCCAGTATTTTATGGTCTCCTTTCCTCGCGTTCATCCTTCATATATGTAGCATAAATAGGAATTAAGAATAGAAATTAACTTTGTGTTCATACTGAGGAGGAGCCAATGGGAAAAAAGAAATTCTAAATTTTGCATTTCAGTGTTACTTTTGACCAGCTGCAGTTGTTATATCCCACTCTGATATTTGGGGAATACATCTTTATACTGGAAATAAGGCACAGCCGCTGGCATCCGGTGAAACGTCACCTTTAAATGCCACTTTGCTGAACAGACAAACCTGATCAGACGCATTGAAATAAACTAGCTCAAGTAGCTGATACACAGAGGAATGCTCTGTCTAGCAACAGAAGCTTTTGCAAAAATGGAGGAAGCCAGAATAAAGCTGCAACAGTTACAAGTTGCAGATTTGAAAACCTCACCTGCTGTTTGAGCACCCCGCAGCCCGCCCAGCCCCTGCTTTCCCCCGCAGCCCCCAACACCCTCCTGCCCACCCCCCCTGCAGAACCAGCCAAAACGGCTTCTGCTCTCCGCCCCCGAACCGCATCACTTACTGCCCCCTTCCGAGCCCCAAAACCCAGCCGCTGAGCCTCTGCTCGAGTCCCCAAAACGCCGGACTCCACCCCCGCCCCTCAGCCCAAAGCCACACGACTCCCTCTCCGGCTGAAGCCCCAACACCAGCCACGCGAGCCCGTTTGCCAGCCCCGGGAGCCGCGAGCACCTCCCCAGACGCCTCAGCCCGCCCCCCCGCAACGCCGTCTCCCCTCGGAGCCGCCTCGGGACCCCGGCCGCCTTCCCCGCGCCCCCCCGCTGGCCTCGACGCTGTCCAGCTGCCTCGCGACGCTGTCCAGCTGCCTCGCGACGCTGTCCAGCGGCGCCGCGACGCTGTCCGGCTGCCCGGTGCTTTCCGCCCGCGCCGGTCCGGTGCGGTGCGGTGCGGTCCGCGCCGCGCCGCGCCGCAGCCGCTTCTGCGCGCGCCGCCATTTTCCCCCGGCCCCCTCCGCTTCCGGAGCGGCTCGGCCCGCCCATGCGGCGCGCCCATTGGTCACGGCGCCGGAAGCGGCTTCCGTGCTCGGGGAGCCCGTCCCATTGGTCGGTCGCGCCGTCAATCTTCAGCGCCTCCCACCCCGGCCAATCGGAGCGCGGCAGGCGATCCGACCAATCGGAGCGCGGCGGTCGCGCTGTGATTGGCTCGTCCTCCTGTCAATCCGCCAGGGGGCGGTTGCCATGGTGAGGACGCCCCGCCCGGTGGCGCATGCGCAGTAGTGAGGGCGGCGCCGTCCTTACTACTGCGCATGCGCGACCGGGCGGGGCTTCCTCACCATGGCAACCGCCCCCGGGCGGATTGACAGGAGGACGAGCCAATCACAACGCGACCGCCGCGCTCCGATTGGTCGGATCGCCTGCCGCGCTCCGATTGGCCGGACTGGGACGCTAATGGCGGTTGCCATGGTGAGGAAGCCCCCTCCTCGTCGCGCATGCGCAGTAGTGAGGGCGGCGCCTTGCTCGCTACTGCCCCCTCGTGGACAAAAAGCGGTACTGCAGGTACGCAGGTACAGGGCGGGGGGGGGGGGGGGGCGCGCATGCCCAGTAGAAAGGGGGGCGCTGCGCTCGCCGCCGCTGCCGCCCGTGCCAGCAGAAACCGGCGGTGCGGCTCGGGGAGCGGGGGGAGGCGGGACCGGGGAAGGTTCCCTTTTCCCCAAATTGGGGAAAATGTTATTCATGTTCGGGGTTCAATTTGGGGGTTCAATTTACGGTTCTGCAGCGTCAGCCCCCGCATGGGCGCCGTCCCCGGCGGCGGGGAAGGGCAAGAAAAACCCTAACAAAACCCTGAAGTCTTTTCCGTTGCGGAAAAGCACCGAAAAAAACCCCAAATTGAATAATTTTCCCCAATTTGGGGAAAATGGAACCTCCCAGGGCTCCGCCTTCCCCCCCCGCATCCGCCGAGCTGCAGCGCCGGTTTCTGCTGGCACGGGCGGCAGCGGCGAGCGCAGCGCCTCCCCCCCCCCGTCCACTGCGCATGCGGCCGGACCCCCCTACCCCCGTACCTGCAGTACCGCTTTTTGTCCACAAGCGGCGGCAGCAGCGAGGGCGGCGCCACTCTTTCCACTGCGCATGCGCGCCCCCCACCTGCAGTACCGATTTTTGTCCACAAGGCGGCAGTAGCGAGCACGGCGCCGCCCTTACTACTGCGCATGCGCGACCAGGCGGGGCTTCCTCACCATGGCAACCGCCCCCGGGCGGATTGACAGGAGGACGAGCCAATCACAACGCGACCGCCGCGCTCCGATTGGTCGGATCGCCTGCCGCGCTCCGATTGGCCGGAGGGGGACGTCAATGGCGGTTGCCATGGTGAGGACGCCCCGCCCGGTGGCGCATGCGCAGTAGTGAGGGCGGCGCCGTCCTTACTACTGCGCATGCGCGACCGGGCGGGGCTTCCTCACCATGGCAACCGCCCCCGGGCGGATTGACAGGAGGACGAGCCAATCACAACGCGACCGCCCCGCTCCGATTGGTCGGATCGCCTGCCGCGCTCCGATTGGCCGGACTGGGAGGCGCTGGAGATTGACGGCGCGACCGACCAATGGGACGGGGGCTCCTAGAGGACGGACGCCGCTTACGGCACCGCGACCAATGGGCGCGCGGTATGGGCGGGCCGAGCCGCTCCGGAACCGGAGGGGGCCGGGGGAAAACGGCGGCCAGCCCAGAAATCGCTGCGGACCGGTCCGCAGCGGGCGGAAAGCACCGGGCAGCGCCCACGCCCACGCCCCCTTCCTTGTCCCCCTCTGAGACCTCACCGGGGCCATGAGCGGTGACCGCTCTCAGCCCGCTTCCCTCCACCCAGGGACCGTGACCACTTACCGGCGGGCAGGCCTTCCCGCTCTCTGCCCTGTCCCCGCTCGCAGTCCGGGCAGCCGCAGCCGTCGCCTCGGCGCCAAAAACCTCCGGTGTTCGCCCCGCAACCAGCCCCAGGGACGCCGCGGCGCTCTGCGCGTGGCCCCGGGGGCCGTGGGGGCGACAGCAGCCAGTCCGCCGGCGTCCAGGAAGGCAGGCGGGGGTGCCGCCTTATCCACCACAGAGACATCGGGGAGCTTTGCGTCCCTGCAGGAAAACGGGGCTGGGTTTTTTTCCTCCTGTCCCGCTGCACCGATCCAGCTCCCCAGGGCGGGAGGGGAAACGGGGGAAGGGGCTGCTTTTCATAGAATCATAGAATCGTCTAGGTTGCAAGAGACCCTTGGCATCATCGAGTCCAACCATCTACCCTACTCTACAAAGTTCTCCCCTACACCATATCCCCCAACACCACATCTCAACGGTTCTTAAACACATCCAGGGATGGTGACTCGACCACCTCCCTGGGTAGCCTGTTCCAATGCCCGACCACTCCCTCTGTGAAACATTCTTTCCTAATGTCCAGTCTAAACCTACCCTGTTGGAGCTTGAAGCCGTTCCCTCTCGTTCTGTCATTACCTACCTGTGCCAAGAGACCAGCACCGACCTCTCTACAGTGTCCTTTCAAGTAGTTTTAGAGAGTGACGAGGTCTCCCCTCAGCCCCCTCTTCCTCATACTAAACAGTCCCAGCTCCTTCAACCGCTCTTCATAGGATTTGTTTTCCAGGCCCTTCACCAGCTTCGTTGCCCTCCTCTGCACTCGCTCCAGCACCTCGACATCTCTCTTGGATTGAGGTGCCCAAAACCGGACGCAATACTCCAGGTGCGGCCTCACCAGTGCCGAGTACAGGGGCACAATCGCCTCCCTACTTCTGCTGCTCACGCTGTTTCTAACACAAGCCAGGATGCCGTTGGCTTTCGTGGCCACCTGGGCACACTGCCGGCTCACGTTCAGCCGCTTGTCCATTAGAACCCCCAGGTCTCTTTCTTCCAGGTGGTTTTCCAGCCACATTTCCCCAAGCCTGTAGCGCTGCTCGGGGTTATTGTGGCCCACGCGCAGAACCTGGCACTTGCCCTTGTTGAAACTCATACCACTGATGTTGGCCCAACGATCCAATCTACCTAAGTCTCTCTGTAGAGCTTCCCTATCCTCCTGGGAACCAACACTCCTGCTTAAAGCGCTTTTGAAAGCGCTTGGACGCCGGCAAGAGAGAGCAGAGGGGAGGGCCAGTTTGGAAATCCCTTCTAGCGATAGGCTCTCTTTGCAGTCTGGAACCATCTACAGCACAGGCGTTTACGCCTCCGCACTGACCGACCCGTGGGTAAGACTTAGGGAAAACGGATGCTCTTGATACACTTCGACAGAACGTCTGCTAAGAGTCACATCTGTTTAGACTTACAGATTAACACGCACGATAGATAGACAACATCCAATTGGACTAGCGACCTGTCCAGACATCCGCTTTGACGCTTCAATCTCTCTTTATAAATAAATCTTTTAAAAAAAATCTTTCCGTCGTCTAAACTCCCATTAAATAATACAGAATCCTTAGAGATACGGGTTGGTATTTTGAACTCCTTT
>NW_027415765.1:0-166352 GCF_964106895.1 Numenius arquata
CCTACGGAACCCTACAGACCCCTACAGAATACTACCAGCCACTACAGAAAAATATGGCCCCTACGGAACTCTACGGAACCTGGCAGAAACACTGTGGGCCCCTACAGGCCCTTGCGGGCACTTGCAGAACTCTGCAGGAACCCACGGAACTTTATGGAACCCTACCAGCCCCTACGGAAGCCTAAAGACCATTGCAGGCAGTTACGGAACGGTACAGGGCCCTAGGGAACTTTACCAGCCACTACGGAACTCTACGGGCCCCTACGGAACCCTGCAGAACCCTCCGGAACCTTACAGAATCCCACGGATTCCTACAGACTCCTGCGGGCACTTAAACAACCCTAGAGGACCCTACGGAACACTACTGGCTCCTGCGGTACTCCAGAGGCCTCTAGGGAACCTACGAAGCTCTACGGAACCCTATGGATCCTTACGGAACAGTACGGGCCCCTTCAGACCTCTGCGGGTGCTTATGGAAACCTACAGGACCCTACGGAACTGTACGAGACTCTACAGGCCCCTAGGGAACACCACAGGCCCCTACGGAACCCTACACAACCCTCCGGAAACATATGGCACCCTACAAGCTCCTACCAACCCCTGCGGGCACTTACACAACCCTACAGGCCCCTACGGAAATCTACGGGACTCTAAGGGCCCCTAGGGAACCCTTCAGATTTCGACGGAACCCTACCAGCCCCCTCTGGAACCCTACAGAATACTCCAGGACCCGACAGCACTCTACAAGACCCTTAGCAACACAACGGAACCTCACTAAAACCCTATGGGCTCCTACAGAACACTGCAGGTGCCTACGGAACCCTACAGACCCCTACGGAACCCTACAGACACCTGCGGGCATTTACGGAACCCTGCAGGCCCCTACGGAACCCTACAGGTCCATACAGAACCCCACAGGGCCCTACGGAACTTTACCAGCCACTACGGAACTCTACGGGTCCCTACGGAACCCTGCAGAACCCTCCGGAACCTTACAGAATCCCACAGACTCCTACAGACTTCTGCGGGCACTTACACAACCCTACAGGTCCCTACGGAAATCTACGGGACTCTATGGGCCCCTAGGGAACCCTATAGATTTCGACGGAACCCTACGAGGCCCTCTGGAACCCTACAGAATACTCCAGGACCCGACAGCACTCTACAAGACCCTTAGCAACACAACGGAACCTCACTAAAACCCTATGGGCTCCTACAGAACACTGCAGGCGCCTACGGAACCCTACAGAACCCTACAGAATACTACCAGCCACTACAGAAAAATATGGTCCCTACGGAACTCTACGGAACCTGACAGAAACACTGTGGGCCCCTACAGGCCCTTGCGGGCACTTGCAGAACTCTGCAGGAACCCACGGAACTTTATGGAACCCTACCAGCCCCTACGGAAGCCTAAAGACCGTTGCAGGCAGTTACGGAACGGTATAGGGCCCTAGGGAACTTTACCAGCCACTATGGAACTCTACGGGCCCCTACGGAACCCTGCAGAACCCTCCGGAACCTTACAGAATCCCACGGATTCCTACAGACTCCTGCGGGCACTTACTCAACCCTAGAGGAACCTACGGAACACTGCCAGCTCCTATGGAAGGAACCCTACGGGCCCCTACAGAACACTACTGGCTCCTGCGGTACTCCAGAGGCCTCTAGGGAACCTACGAAGCTCTACGGAACCCTATGGATCCTTACGGAACAGTACGGGCCCCTTCAGACCTCTGCGGGCGCTTATGGAAACCTACAGGACCCTACGGAACTCTACGAGACTCTACAGGCCCCTAGGGAACACCACAGGCCCCTACGGAACCCTACACAACCCTCCGGAAACATATGGCACCCTACAAGCTCCTACCAACCCCTGCGGGCACTTACACAACCCTACAGGCCCCTATGGAAATCTACGGGACTCTACGGGCCCCTAGGGAACACTATAGATTTCGACGGAACCCCTACGAGGCCCTATGGAACCCTACAGAATACTCCAGGACCCGACAGCACTCTACAAGACCCTTAGCAACACAACGGAACCTCACTAAAACCCTATGGGCTCCTACAGAACACTGCAGGTGCCTACGGAACCCTACAGACCCCTACGGAACCCTACAGACACCTGCGGGCACTTACGGAACCCTGGAGGCCCCTACGGAACCCTACAGGTCCATACAGAACCCACAGGGCCCTACGGAACTTTACCAGCCACTACGGAACTCTACGGGTCCCTACGGAACCCTGCAGAACCCTCCGGAACCTTACAGAATCCACAGACTCCTACAGACTTCTGCGGGCACTTACACAACCCTACAGGTCCCTACGGAAATCTACGGGACTCTACGGGCCCCTAGGGAACCCTTCAGATTTCGACGGAACCCTACCAGCCCCTCTGGAACCCTACAGAATACTCCAGGACCCGACAGCACTCTACAAGACCCTTAGCAACACAACGGAACCTCACTAAAACCCTATGGGCTCCTACAGAACACTGCAGGTGCCTACGGAACCCTACAGACCCCTACGGAACCCTACAGACACCTGCGGGCACTTACGGAACCCTGCAGGCCCCTACGGAACCCTACAGGTCCATACAGAACCCCACAGGGCCCTACGGAAATTTACCAGCCACTACGGAACTCTACGGGTCCCTACGGAACCCTGCAGAACCCTCCGGAACCTTACAGAATCCCACAGACTCCTACAGACTTCTGCGGGCACTTACACAACCCTACAGGTCCCTACGGAAATCTACGGGACTCTATGGCCCCTAGGGAACCCTATAGATTTCGATGGAACCCTACGAGGCCCTCTGGAACCCTACAGAATACTCCAGGACCCGACAGCACTCTACAAGACCCTTAGCAACACAACGGAACCTCACTAAAACCCTATGGGCTCCTACAGAACACTGCAGGTGCCTACGGAACCCTACAGACCCCTACGGAACCCTACAGACACCTGCGGGCACTTACGGAAACCTGCAGGCCCCTACGGAACCCTACAGGTCCATACAGAACCCCACAGGGCCCTACGGAACTTTACCAGCCACTACGGAACTCTACGGGTCCCTACGGAACCCTGCAGAACCCTCCGGAACCTTACAGAATCCCACAGACTCCTACAGACTTCTGCGGGCACTTACACAACCCTACAGGTCCCCTACGGAAATCTACGGGACTCTATGGGCCCCTAGGGAACCCTTCAGATTTCGACGGAACCCTACCAGCCCCTCTGGAACCCTACAGAATACTCCAGGACCCGACAGCACTCTACAAGACCCTTAGCAACACAACGGAACCTCACTAAAACCCTATGGGCTCCTACAGAACACTGCAGGCGCCTACGGAACCCTACAGACCCCTACAGAATACTACCAGCCACTACAGAAAAATATGGCCCCTACGGAACTGTACGGAACCTGGCAGAAACACTGTGGGCCCCTACAGGCCCTTGCGGGCACTTGCAGAACTCTGCAGGAACCCACGGAACTTTATGGAACCCTACCAGCCCCTACGGAAGCCTAAAGACCCTTGCAGGCAGTTACGGAACGGTACAGGGCCCTAGGGAACTTTACCAGCCACTACGGAACTCTACGGGCCCCTACGGAACCCTGCAGAACCCTCCAGAACCTTACAGAATCCCACGGATTCCTACAGACTCCTGCGGGCACTTACTCAACCCTAGAGGACCCTACGGAACACTACTGGCTCCTGCGGTACTCCAGAGGCCTCTAGGGAACCTACGAAGCTCTACGGAACCCTATGGATCCTTACGGAACAGTACGGGCCCCTTCAGACCTCTGCGGGCGCTTATGGAAACCTACAGGACCCTACGGAACTCTACGAGACTCTACAGGCCCCTAGGGAACACCACAGGCCCCTACGGAACCCTACACAACCCTCCGGAAACATATGGCACCCTACAAGCTCCTACCAACCCCTGCGGGCACTTACACAACCCTACAGGCCCCTACGGAAATCTACGGGACTCTAAGGGCCCCTAGGGAACCCTTCAGATTTCGACGGAACCCTACCAGCCCCTCTGGAACCCTACAGAATACTCCAGGACCCGACAGCACTCTACAAGACCCTTAGCAACACAACGGAACCTCACTAAAACCCTATGGGCTCCTACAGAACACTGCAGGTGCCTACGGAACCCTACAGACCCCTACGGAACCCTACAGACACCTGTGGGCACTTACGGAACCCTGCAGGCCCCTACGGAACCCTACAGGTCCATACAGAACCCCACAGGGCCCTACGGAACTTTACCAGCCACTACGGAACTCTACGGGTCCCTACGGAACCCTGCAGAATCCTCCGGAACCTTACAGAATCCCACAGACTCCTACAGACTTCTGCGGGCACTTACACAACCCTACAGGTCCCTACGGAAATCTACGGGACTCTATGGGCCCCTAGGGAACCCTTCAGATTTCGACGGAACCCTACGAGGCCCTCTGGAACCCTACAGAATACTCCAGGACCCGACAGCACTCTACAAGACCCTTAGCAACACAACGGAACCTCACTAAAACCCTATGGGCTCCTACAGAACACTGCAGGCGCCTACGGAACCCTACAGAACCCTACAGAATACTACCAGCCACTACAGAAAAATATGGTCCCTACGGAACTCTACGGAACCTGACAGAAAACACTGTGGGCCCCTACAGGCCCTTGCGGGCACTTGCAGAACTCTGCAGGAACCCACGGAACTTTATGGAACCCTACCAGCCCCTACGGAAGCCTAAAGACCGTTGCAGGCAGTTACGGAACGGTATAGGGCCCTAGGGAACTTTACCAGCCACTATGGAACTCTACGGGCCCCTACGGAACCCTGCAGAACCCTCCGGAACCTTACAGAATCCCACGGATTCCTACAGACTCCTGCGGGCACTTACTCAACCCTAGAGGAACCTACGGAACACTGCCAGCTCCTATGGAAGGAACCCTACGGGCCCCTACAGAACACTACTGGCTCCTGCGGTACTCCAGAGGCCTCTAGGGAACCTACGAAGCTCTACGGAACCTATGGATCCTTACGGAACAGTACGGGCCCCTTCAGACCTCTGCGGGCGCTTATGGAAACCTACAGGACCCTACGGAACTGTACGAGACTCTACAGGCCCCTAGGGAACACCACAGGCCCCTACGGAACCCTACACAACCCTCCGGAAACATATGGCACCCTACAAGCTCCTACCAACCCCTGCGGGCACTTACACAACCCTACAGGCCCCTATGGAAATCTACGGGACTCTACGGGCCCCTAGGGAACACTATAGATTTCGACGGAACCCTACGAGGCCCTATGGAACCCTACAGAATACTCCAGGACCCGACAGCACTCTACAAGACCCTTAGCAACACAACGGAACCTCACTAAAACCCTATGGGCTCCTACAGAACACTGCAGGTGCCTACGGAACCCTACAGACCCCTACGGAACCCTACAGACACCTGCGGGCACTTACGGAACCCTGGAGGCCCCTACGGAACCCTACAGGTCCATACAGAACCCCACAGGGCCCTACGGAACTTTACCAGCCACTACGGAACTCTACGGGTCCCTACGGAACCCTGCAGAACCCTCCGGAACCTTACAGAATCCCACAGACTCCTACAGACTTCTGCGGGCACTTACACAACCCTACAGGTCCCTACGGAAATCTACGGGACTCTACGGGCCCCTAGGGAACCCTTCAGATTTCGACGGAACCCTACCAGCCCCTCTGGAACCCTACAGAATACTCCAGGACCCGACAGCACTCTACAAGACCCTTAGCAACACAACGGAACCTCACTAAAACCCTATGGGCTCCTACAGAACACTGCAGGTGCCTACGGAACCCTACAGACCCCTACGGAACCCTACAGACACCTGCGGGCACTTACGGAACCCTGCAGGCCCCTACGGAACCCTACAGGTCCATACAGAACCCCACAGGGCCCTACGGAAATTTACCAGCCACTACGGAACTCTACGGGTCCCTACGGAACCCTGCAGAACCCTCCGGAACCTTACAGAATCCCACAGACTCCTACAGACTTCTGCGGGCACTTACACAACCCTACAGGTCCCTACGGAAATCTACGGGACTCTATGGGCCCCTAGGGAACCCTATAGATTTCGATGGAACCCTACGAGGCCCTCTGGAACCCTACAGAATACTCCAGGACCCGACAGCACTCTACAAGACCCTTAGCAACACAACGGAACCTCACTAAAACCCTATGGGCTCCTACAGAACACTGCAGGTGCCTACGGAACCCTACAGACCCCTACGGAACCCTACAGACACCTGCGGGCACTTACGGAAACCTGCAGGCCCCTACGGAACCCTACAGGTCCATACAGAACCCCACAGGGCCCTACGGAACTTTACCAGCCACTACGGAACTCTACGGGTCCCTACGGAACCCTGCAGAACCCTCCGGAACCTTACAGAATCCCACAGACTCCTACAGACTTCTGCGGGCACTTACACAACCCTACAGGGTCCCTACGGAAATCTACGGGACTCTATGGGCCCCTAGGGAACCCTTCAGATTTCGACGGAACCCTACCAGCCCCTCTGGAACCCTACAGAATACTCCAGGACCCGACAGCACTCTACAAGACCCTTAGCAACACAACGGAACCTCACTAAAACCCTATGGGCTCCTACAGAACACTGCAGGCGCCTACGGAACCCTACAGACCCCTACAGAATACTACCAGCCACTACAGAAAAATATGGCCCCTACGGAACTGTACGGAACCTGGCAGAAACACTGTGGGCCCCTACAGGCCCTTGCGGGCACTTGCAGAACTCTGCAGGAACCCACGGAACTTTATGGAACCCTACCAGCCCCTACGGAAGCCTAAAGACCCTTGCAGGCAGTTACGGAACGGTACAGGGCCCTAGGGAACTTTACCAGCCACTATGGAACTCTACGGGCCCCTACGGAAACCTGCAGAACCCTCCAGAACCTTACAGAATCCCACGGATTCCTACAGACTCCTGCGGGCACTTACTCAACCCTAGAGGACCCTACAGAACACTACTGGCTCCTGCGGTACTCCAGAGGCCTCTAGGGAACCTACGAAGCTCTACGGAACCCTATGGATCCTTACGGAACAGTACGGGCCCCTTCAGACCTCTGCGGGCGCTTATGGAAACCTACAGGACCCTACGGAACTGTACGAGACTCTACAGGCCTCTAGGGAACACCAAAGGCCCCTACGGAACCCTACACAACCCTCCGGAAACATATGGCACCCTACAAGCTCCTACCAACCCCTGCGGGCACTTACACAACCCTACAGGCCCCTACGGAAATCTACGGGACTCTAAGGGCCCCTAGGGAACCCTTCAGATTTCGACGGAACCCTACCAGCCCCTCTGGAACCCTACAGAATACTCCAGGACCCGACAGCACTCTACAAGACCCTTAGCAACACAACGGAACCTCACTAAAACCCTATGGGCTCCTACAGAACACTGCAGGTGCCTACGGAACCCTACAGACCCCTACGGAACCCTACAGACACCTGCGGGCACTTACGGAACCCTGCAGGCCCCTACGGAACCCTACAGGTCCATACAGAACCCCACAGGGCCCTACGGAACTTTACCAGCCACTACGGAACTCTACGGGTCCCTACGGAACCCTGCAGAATCCTCCGGAACCTTACAGAATCCCACAGACTCCTACAGACTTCTGCGGGCACTTACACAACCCTACAGGTCCCTACGGAAATCTACGGGACTCTATGGGCCCCTAGGGAACCCTTCAGATTTCGACGGAACCCTACGAGGCCCTCTGGAACCCTACAGAATACTCCAGGACCCGACAGCACTCTACAAGACCCTTAGCAACACAACGGAACCTCACTAAAACCCTATGGGCTCCTACAGAACACTGCAGGCGCCTACGGAACCCTACAGAACCCTACAGAATACTACCAGCCACTACAGAAAAATATGGTCCCTACGGAACTCTACGGAACCTGACAGAAACACTGTGGGCCCCTACAGGCCCTTGCGGGCACTTGCAGAACTCTGCAGGAACCCACGGAACTTTATGGAACCCTACCAGCCCCTACGGAAGCCTAAAGACCGTTGCAGGCAGTTACGGAACGGTATAGGGCCCTAGGGAACTTTACCAGCCACTATGGAACTCTACGGGCCCCTACGGAACCCTGCAGAACCCTCCGGAACCTTACAGAATCCCACGGATTCCTACAGACTCCTGCGGGCACTTACTCAACCCTAGAGGAACCTACGGAACACTGCCAGCTCCTATGGAAGGAACCCTACGGGCCCCTACAGAACACTACTGGCTCCTGCGGTACTCCAGAGGCCTCTAGGGAACCTACGAAGCTCTACGGAACCCTATGGATCCTTACGGAACAGTACGGGCCCCTTCAGACCTCTGCGGGCGCTTATGGAAACCTACAGGACCCTACGGAACTGTACGAGACTCTACAGGCCCCTAGGGAACACCACAGGCCCCTACGGAACCCTACACAACCCTCCGGAAACATATGGCACCCTACAAGCTCCTACCAACCCCTGCGGGCACTTACACAACCCTACAGGCCCCTACGGAAATCTACGGGACTCTACGGGCCCCTAGGGAACACTATAGATTTCGACGGAACCCTACGAGGCCCTATGGAACCCTACAGAATACTCCAGGACCCGACAGCACTCTACAAGACCCTTAGCAACACAACGGAACCTCACTAAAACCCTATGGGCTCCTACAGAACACTGCAGGTGCCTACAGAACCCTACAGACCCCTACGGAACCCTACAGACACCTGCGGGCACTTACGGAACCCTGCAGGCCCCTACGGAACCCTACAGGTCCATACAGAACCCCACAGGGCCCTACGGAACTTTACCAGCCACTACGGAACTCTACGGGTCCCTACGGAACCCTGCAGAACCCTCCGGAACCTTACAGAATCCCACAGACTCCTACAGACTTCTGCGGGCACTTACACAACCCTACAGGTCCCTACGGAAATCTACGGGACTCTACGGGCCCCTAGGGAACCCTTCAGATTTCGACGGAACCCTACCAGCCCCTCTGGAACCCTACAGAATACTCCAGGACCCGACAGCACTCTACAAGACCCTTAGCAACACAACGGAACCTCACTAAAACCCTATGGGCTCCTACAGAACACTGCAGGTGCCTACGGAACCCTACAGACCCCTACGGAACCCTACAGACACCTGCGGGCACTTACGGAACCCTGCAGGCCCCTACGGAACCCTACAGGTCCATACAGAACCCCACAGGGCCCTACGGAAATTTACCAGCCACTACAAAACTCTACGGGTCCCTACGGAACCCTGCAGAACCCTCCGGAACCTTACAGAATCCCACAGACTCCTACAGACTTCTGCGGGCACTTACACAACCCTACAGGTCCCTACGGAAATCTACGGGACTCTATGGGCCCCTAGCGAACCCTATAGATTTCGATGGAACCCTACGAGGCCCTCTGGAACCCTACAGAATACTCCAGGACCCGACAGCACTCTACAAGACCCTTAGCAACACAACGGAACCTCACTAAAACCCTATGGGCTCCTACAGAACACTGCAGGTGCCTACGGAACCCTACAGACCCCTACGGAACCCTACAGACACCTGCGGGCACTTACGGAAACCTGCAGGCCCCTACGGAACCCTACAGGTCCATACAGAACCCCACAGGGCCCTACGGAACTTTACCAGCCACTACGGAACTCTACGGGTCCCTACGGAACCCTGCAGAACCCTCCGGAACCTTACAGAATCCCACAGACTCCTACAGACTTCTGCGGGCACTTACACAACCCTACAGGTCCCTACGGAAATCTACGGGACTCTATGGGCCCCTAGGGAACCCTATAGATTTCGATGGAACCCTACGAGGCCCTCTGGAACCCTACAGAATACTCCAGGACCCGACAGCACTCTACAAGACCCTTAGCAACACAACGGAACCTCACTAAAACCCTATGGGCTCCTACAGAACACTGCAGGCGCCTACGGAACCCTACAGACCCCTACAGAATACTACCAGCCACTACAGAAAAATATGGCCCCTACGGAACTGTACGGAACCTGGCAGAAACACTGTGGGCCCCTACAGGCCCTTGCGGGCACTTGCAGAACTCTGCAGGAACCCACGGAACTTTATGGAACCCTACCAGCCCCTACGGAAGCCTAAAGACCCTTGCAGGCAGTTACGGAACGGTACAGGGCCCTAGGGAACTTTACCAGCCACTACGGAACTCTACGGGCCCCTACGGAAACCTGCAGAACCCTCCAGAACCTTACAGAATCCCACGGATTCCTACAGACTCCTGCGGGCACTTACTCAACCCTAGAGGACCCTACGGAACACTACTGGCTCCTGCGGTACTCCAGAGGCCTCTAGGGAACCTACGAAGCTCTACGGAACCCTATGGATCCTTACGGAACAGTACGGGCCCCTTCAGACCTCTGCGGGCGCTTATGGAAACCTACAGGACCCTACGGAACTGTACGAGACTCTACAGGCCCCTAGGGAACACCAAAGGCCCCTACGGAACCCTACACAACCCTCCGGAAACATATGGCACCCTACAAGCTCCTACCAACCCCTGCGGGCACTTACACAACCCTACAGGCCCCTACGGAAATCTACGGGACTCTAAGGGCCCCTAGGGAACCCTTCAGATTTCGACGGAACCCTACCAGCCCCTCTGGAACCCTACAGAATACTCCAGGACCCGACAGCACTCTACAAGACCCTTAGCAACACAACGGAACCTCACTAAAACCCTATGGGCTCCTACAGAACACTGCAGGTGCCTACGGAACCCTACAGACCCCTACGGAACCCTACAGACACCTGCGGGCACTTACGGAACCCTGCAGGCCCCTACGGAACCCTACAGGTCCATACAGAACCCCACAGGGCCCTACGGAACTTTACCAGCCACTACGGAACTCTACGGGTCCCTACGGAACCCTGCAGAATCCTCCGGAACCTTACAGAATCCCACAGACTCCTACAGACTTCTGCGGGCACTTACACAACCCTACAGGTCCCTACGGAAATCTACGGGACTCTATGGGCCCCTAGGGAACCCTTCAGATTTCGACGGAACCCTACGAGGCCCTCTGGAACCCTACAGAATACTCCAGGACCCGACAGCACTCTACAAGACCCTTAGCAACACAACGGAACCTCACTAAAACCCTATGGGCTCCTACAGAACACTGCAGGCGCCTACGGAACCCTACAGAACCCTACAGAATACTACCAGCCACTACAGAAAAATATGGTCCCTACGGAACTCTACGGAACCTGACAGAAACACTGTGGGCCCCTACAGGCCCTTGCGGGCACTTGCAGAACTCTGCAGGAACCCACGGAACTTTATGGAACCCTACCAGCCCCTACGGAAGCCTAAAGACCGTTGCAGGCAGTTACGGAACGGTATAGGGCCCTAGGGAACTTTACCAGCCACTATGGAACTCTACGGGCCCCTACGGAACCCTGCAGAACCCTCCGGAACCTTACAGAATCCCACGGATTCCTACAGACTCCTGCGGGCACTTACTCAACCCTAGAGGATCCTAAGGAACACTGCCAGCTCCTATGGAAGGAACCCTACGGGCCCCTACAGAACACTACTGGCTCCTGCGGTACTCCAGAGGCCTCTAGGGAACCTACGAAGCTCTACGGAACCCTATGGATCCTTACGGAACAGTACGGGCCCCTTCAGACCTCTGCGGGCGCTTATGGAAACCTACAGGACCCTACGGAACTGTACGAGACTCTACAGGCCCCTAGGGAACACCACAGGCCCCTACGGAACCCTACACAACCCTCCGGAAACATATGGCACCCTACAAGCTCCTACCAACCCCTGCGGGCACTTACACAACCCTACAGGCCCCTACGGAAATCTACGGGACTCTACGGGCCCCTAGGGAACACTATAGATTTCGACGGAACCCTACGAGGCCCTATGGAACCCTACAGAATACTCCAGGACCCGACAGCACTCTACAAGACCCTTAGCAACACAACGGAACCTCACTAAAACCCTATGGGCTCCTACAGAACACTGCAGGTGCCTACGGAACCCTACAGACCCCTACGGAACCCTACAGACACCTGCGGGCACTTACGGAACCCTGCAGGCCCCTACGGAACCCTACAGGTCCATACAGAACCCCACAGGGCCCTACGGAACTTTACCAGCCACTACGGAACTCTACGGGTCCCTACGGAACCCTGCAGAACCCTCCGGAACCTTACAGAATCCCACAGACTCCTACAGACTTCTGCGGGCACTTACACAACCCTACAGGTCCCTACGGAAATCTACGGGACTCTACGGGCCCCTAGGGAACCCTTCAGATTTCGACGGAACCCTACCAGCCCCTCTGGAACCCTACAGAATACTCCAGGACCCGACAGCACTCTACAAGACCCTTAGCAACACAACGGAACCTCACTAAAACCCTATGGGCTCCTACAGAACACTGCAGGTGCCTACGGAACCCTACAGACCCCTACGGAACCCTACAGACACCTGCGGGCACTTACGGAACCCTGCAGGCCCCTACGGAACCCTACAGGTCCATACAGAACCCCACAGGGCCCTACGGAAATTTACCAGCCACTACGGAACTCTACGGGTCCCTACGGAACCCTGCAGAACCCTCCGGAACCTTACAGAATCCCACAGACTCCTACAGACTTCTGCGGGCACTTACACAACCCTACAGGTCCCTACGGAAATCTACGGGACTCTATGGGCCCCTAGGGAACCCTATAGATTTCGATGGAACCCTACGAGGCCCTCTGGAACCCTACAGAATACTCCAGGACCCGACAGCACTCTACAAGACCCTTAGCAACACAACGGAACCTCACTAAAACCCTATGGGCTCCTACAGAACACTGCAGGTGCCTACGGAACCCTACAGACCCCTACGGAACCCTACAGACACCTGCGGGCACTTACGGAAACCTGCAGGCCCCTACGGAACCCTACAGGTCCATACAGAACCCCACAGGGCCCTACGGAACTTTACCAGCCACTACGGAACTCTACGGGTCCCTACGGAACCCTGCAGAACCCTCCGGAACCTTACAGAATCCCACAGACTCCTACAGACTTCTGCGGGCACTTACACAACCCTACAGGTCCCTACGGAAATCTACGGGACTCTATGGGCCCCTAGGGAACCCTATAGATTTCGATGGAACCCTACGAGGCCCTCTGGAACCCTACAGAATACTCCAGGACCCGACAGCACTCTACAAGACCCTTAGCAACACAACGGAACCTCACTAAAACCCTATGGGCTCCTACAGAACACTGCAGGCGCCTACGGAACCCTACAGACCCCTACAGAATACTACCAGCCACTACAGAAAAATATGGCCCCTACGGAACTGTACGGAACCTGGCAGAAACACTGTGGGCCCCTACAGGCCCTTGCGGGCACTTGCAGAACTCTGCAGGAACCCACGGAACTTTATGGAACCCTACCAGCCCCTACGGAAGCCTAAAGACCCTTGCAGGCAGTTACAGAACGGTACAGGGCCCTAGGGAACTTTACCAGCCACTACGGAACTCTACGGGCCCCTACGGAAACCTGCAGAACCCTCCAGAACCTTACAGAATCCCACGGATTCCTACAGACTCCTGCGGGCACTTACTCAACCCTAGAGGACCCTACGGAACACTACTGGCTCCTGCGGTACTCCAGAGGCCTCTAGGGAACCTACGAAGCTCTACGGAACCCTATGGATCCTTACGGAACAGTACGGGCCCCTTCAGACCTCTGCGGGCGCTTATGGAAACCTACAGGACCCTACGGAACTGTACGAGACTCTACAGGCCCCTAGGGAACACCAAAGGCCCCTACGGAACCCTACACAACCCTCCGGAAACATATGGCACCCTACAAGCTCCTACCAACCCCTGCGGGCACTTACACAACCCTACAGGCCCCTACGGAAATCTACGGGACTCTAAGGGCCCCTTGGGAACCCTTCAGATTTCGACGGAACCCTACCAGCCCCTCTGGAACCCTACAGAATACTCCAGGACCCGACAGCACTCTACAAGACCCTTAGCAACACAACGGAACCTCACTAAAACCCTATGGGCTCCTACAGAACACTGCAGGTGCCTACGGAACCCTACAGACCCCTACGGAACCCTACAGACACCTGCGGGCACTTACGGAAACCTGCAGGCCCCTACGGAACCCTACAGGTCCATACAGAACCCCACAGGGCCCTACGGAACTTTACCAGCCACTACGGAACTCTACGGGTCCCTACGGAACCCTGCAGAATCCTCCGGAACCTTACAGAATCCCACAGACTCCTACAGACTTCTGCGGGCACTTACACAACCCTACAGGTCCCTACGGAAATCTACGGGACTCTATGGGCCCCTAGGGAACCCTTCAGATTTCGACGGAACCCTACGAGGCCCTCTGGAACCCTACAGAATACTCCAGGACCCGACAGCACTCTACAAGACCCTTAGCAACACAACGGAACCTCACTAAAACCCTATGGGCTCCTACAGAACACTGCAGGCGCCTACGGAACCCTACAGAACCCTACAGAATACTACCAGCCACTACAGAAAAAATATGGTCCCTACGGAACTCTACGGAACCTGACAGAAACACTGTGGGCCCCTACAGGCCCTTGCGGGCACTTGCAGAACTCTGCAGGAACCCACGGAACTTTATGGAACCCTACCAGCCCCTACGGAAGCCTAAAGACCGTTGCAGGCAGTTACGGAACGGTATAGGGCCCTAGGGAACTTTACCAGCCACTATGGAACTCTACGGGCCCCTACGGAACCCTGCAGAACCCTCCGGAACCTTACAGAATCCCACGGATTCCTACAGACTCCTGCGGGCACTTACTCAACCCTAGAGGACCCTACGGAACACTGCCAGCTCCTATGGAAGGAACCCTACGGCCCCTACAGAACACTACTGGCTCCTGCGGTACTCCAGAGGCCTCTAGGGAACCTACGAAGCTCTACGGAACCCTATGGATCCTTACGGAACAGTACGGGCCCCTTCAGACCTCTGCGGGCGCTTATGGAAACCTACAGGACCCTACGGAACTGTACGAGACTCTACAGGCCCTAGGGAACACCACAGGCCCCTACGGAACCCTACACAACCCTCCGGAAACATATGGCACCCTACAAGCTCCTACCAACCCCTGCGGGCACTTACACAACCCTACAGGCCCCTACGGAAATCTACGGGACTCTACGGGCCCCTAGGGAACACTATAGATTTCGACGGAACCCTACGAGGCCCTATGGAACCCTACAGAATACTCCAGGACCCGACAGCACTCTACAAGACCCTTAGCAACACAACGGAACCTCACTAAAACCCTATGGGCTCCTACAGAACACTGCAGGTGCCTACGAACCCTACAGACCCCTACGGAACCCTACAGACACCTGCGGGCACTTACGGAACCTGCAGGCCCCTACGGAACCCTACAGGTCCATACAGAACCCCACAGGGCCCTACGGAACTTTACCAGCCACTACGGAACTCTACGCGGGTCCCTACGGAACCCTGCAGAACCCTCCGGAACCTTACAGAATCCCACAGACTCCTACAGACTTCTGCGGGCACTTACACAACCCTACAGGTCCCTACGGAAATCTACGGGACTCTACGGGCCCCTAGGGAACCCTTCAGATTTCGACGGAACCCTACCAGCCCCTCTGGAACCCTACAGAATACTCCAGGACCCGACAGCACTCTACAAGACCCTTAGCAACACAACGGAACCTCACTAAAACCCTATGGGCTCCTACAGAACACTGCAGGTGCCTACGGAACCCTACAGACCCCTACGGAACCCTACAGACACCTGCGGGCACTTACGGAACCCTGCAGGCCCCTACGGAACCCTACAGGTCCATACAGAACCCCACAGGGCCCTACGGAAATTTACCAGCCACTACGGAACTCTACGGGTCCCTACGGAACCCTGCAGAACCCTCCGGAACCTTACAGAATCCCACAGACTCCTACAGACTTCTGCGGGCACTTACACAACCCTACAGGTCCCTACGGAAATCTACGGGACTCTATGGGCCCCTAGGGAACCCTATAGATTTCGATGGAACCCTACGAGGCCCTCTGGAACCCTACAGAATACTCCAGGACCCGACAGCACTCTACAAGACCCTTAGCAACACAACGGAACCTCACTAAAACCCTATGGGCTCCTACAGAACACTGCAGGTGCCTACGGAACCCTACAGACCCCTACGGAACCCTACAGACACCTGCGGGCACTTACGGAAACCTGCAGGCCCCTACGGAACCCTACAGGTCCATACAGAACCCCACAGGGCCCTACGGAACTTTACCAGCCACTACGGAACTCTACGGGTCCCTACGGAACCCTGCAGAACCCTCCGGAACCTTACAGAATCCCACAGACTCCTACAGACTTCTGCGGGCACTTACACAACCCTACAGGTCCCTACGGAAATCTACGGGACTCTATGGGCCCCTAGGGAACCCTATAGATTTCGATGGAACCCTACGAGGCCCTCTGGAACCCTACAGAATACTCCAGGACCCGACAGCACTCTACAAGACCCTTAGCAACACAACAGAACCTCACTAAAACCCTATGGGCTCCTACAGAACACTGCAGGCGCCTACGGAACCCTACAGACCCCTACAGAATACTACCAGCCACTACAGAAAAATATGGCCCCTACGGAACTGTACGGAACCTGGCAGAAACACTGTGGGCCCCTACAGGCCCTTGCGGGCACTTGCAGAACTCTGCAGGAACCCACGGAACTTTATGGAACCCTACCAGCCCCTACGGAAGCCTAAAGACCCTTGCAGGCAGTTACGGAACGGTACAGGGCCCTAGGGAACTTTACCAGCCACTACGGAACTCTACGGGCCCCTACGGAAACCTGCAGAACCCTCCAGAACCTTACAGAATCCCACGGATTCCTACAGACTCCTGCGGGCACTTACTCAACCCTAGAGGACCCTACGGAACACTACTGGCTCCTGCGGTACTCCAGAGGCCTCTAGGGAACCTACGAAGCTCTACGGAACCCTATGGATCCTTACGGAACAGTACGGGCCCCTTCAGACCTCTGCGGGCGCTTATGGAAACCTACAGGACCCTACGGAACTGTACGAGACTCTACAGGCCCCTAGGGAACACCACAGGCCCCTACGGAACCCTACACAACCCTCCGGAAACATATGGCACCCTACAAGCTCCTACCAACCCCTGCGGGCACTTACACAACCCTACAGGCCCCTACGGAAATCTACGGGACTCTAAGGGCCCCTTGGGAACCCTTCAGATTTCGACGGAACCCTACCAGCCCCTCTGGAACCCTACAGAATACTCCAGGACCCGACAGCACTCTACAAGACCCTTAGCAACACAACGGAACCTCACTAAAACCCTATGGGCTCCTACAGAACACTGCAGGTGCCTACGGAACCCTACAGACCCCTACGGAACCCTACAGACACCTGCGGGCACTTACGGAAACCTGCAGGCCCCTACGGAACCCTACAGGTCCATACAGAACCCCACAGGGCCCTACGGAACTTTACCAGCCACTACGGAACTCTACGGGTCCCTACGGAACCCTGCAGAATCCTCCGGAACCTTACAGAATCCCACAGACTCCTACAGACTTCTGCGGGCACTTACACAACCCTACAGGTCCCTACGGAAATCTACGGGACTCTATGGGCCCCTAGGGAACCCTATAGATTTCGACGGAACCCTACGAGGCCCTCTGGAACCCTACAGAATACTCCAGGACCCGACAGCACTCTACAAGACCCTTAGCAACACAACGGAACCTCACTAAAACCCTATGGGCTCCTACAGAACACTGCAGGCGCCTACGGAACCCTACAGACCCCTACAGAATACTACCAGCCACTACAGAAAAATATGGCCCCTACGGAACTCTACGGAACCTGGCAGAAACACTGTGGGCCCCTACAGGCCCTTGCGGGCACTTGCAGAACTCTGCAGGAACCCACGGAACTTTATGGAACCCTACCAGCCCCTACGGAAGCCTAAAGACCCTTGCAGGCAGTTACGGAACGGTACAGGGCCCTAGGGAACTTTACCAGCCACTACGGAACTCTACGGGCCCCTACGGAAACCTGCAGAACCCTCCAGAACCTTACAGAATCCCACGGATTCCTACAGACTCCTGCGGGCACTTACTCAACCCTAGAGGACCCTACGGAACACTACTGGCTCCTGCGGTACTCCAGAGGCCTCTAGGGAACCTACGAAGCTCTACGGAACCCTATGGATCCTTACGGAACAGTACGGGCCCCTTCAGACCTCTGCGGGCGCTTATGGAAACCTACAGGACCCTACGGAACTGTACGAGACTCTACAGGCCCCTAGGGAACACCACAGGCCCCTACGGAACCCTACACAACCCTCCGGAAACATATGGCACCCTACAAGCTCCTACCAACCCCTGCGGGCACTTACACAACCCTACAGGCCCCTACGGAAATCTACGGGACTCTAAGGGCCCCTAGGGAACCCTTCAGATTTCGACGGAACCCTACCAGCCCCTCTGGAACCCTACAGAATACTCCAGGACCCGACAGCACTCTACAAGACCCTTAGCAACACAACGGAACCTCACTAAAACCCTATGGGCTCCTACAGAACACTGCAGGTGCCTACGGAACCCTACAGACCCCTACGGAACCCTACAGACACCTGCGGGCACTTATGGAACCCTGCAGGCCCCTACGGAACCCTACAGGTCCATACAGAACCCCACAGGGCCCTACGGAACTTTACCAGCCACTACGGAACTCTACGGGTCCCTACGGAACCCTGCAGAATCCTCCGGAACCTTACAGAATCCCACAGACTCCTACAGACTTCTGCGGGCACTTACACAACCCTACAGGTCCCTACGGAAATCTACGGGACTCTATGGGCCCCTAGGGAACCCTTCAGATTTCGACGGAACCCTACGAGGCCCTCTGGAACCCTACAGAATACTCCAGGACCCGACAGCACTCTACAAGACCCTTAGCAACACAACGGAACCTCACTAAAACCCTATGGGCTCCTACAGAACACTGCAGGCGCCTACGGAACCCTACAGAACCCTACAGAATACTACCAGCCACTACAGAAAAATATGGTCCCTACGGAACTCTACGGAACCTGACAGAAACACTGTGGGCCCCTACAGGCCCTTGCGGGCACTTGCAGAACTCTGCAGGAACCCACGGAACTTTATGGAACCCTACCAGCCCCTACGGAAGCCTAAAGACCGTTGCAGGCAGTTACGGAACGGTATAGGGCCCTAGGGAACTTTACCAGCCACTATGGAACTCTACGGGCCCCTACGGAACCCTGCAGAACCCTCCGGAACCTTACAGAATCCCACGGATTCCTACAGACTCCTGCGGGCACTTACTCAACCCTAGAGGACCCTACGGAACACTGCCAGCTCCTATGGAAGGAACCCTACGGGCCCCTACAGAACACTACTGGCTCCTGCGGTACTCCAGAGGCCTCTAGGGAACCTACGAAGCTCTACGGAACCCTATGGATCCTTACGGAACAGTACGGGCCCCTTCAGACCTCTGCGGGCGCTTATGGAAACCTACAGGACCCTACGGAACTGTACGAGACTCTACAGGCCCCTAGGGAACACCACAGGCCCCTACGGAACCCTACACAACCCTCCGGAAACATATGGCACCCTACAAGCTCCTACCAACCCCTGCGGGCACTTACACAACCCTACAGGCCCCTACGGAAATCTACGGGACTCTACGGGCCCCTAGGGAACACTATAGATTTCGACGGAACCCTACGAGGCCCTATGGAACCCTACAGAATACTCCAGGACCCGACAGCACTCTACAAGACCCTTAGCAACACAACGGAACCTCACTAAAACCCTATGGGCTCCTACAGAACACTGCAGGTGCCTACGGAACCCTACAGACCCCTACGGAACCCTACAGACACCTGCGGGCACTTACGGAACCCTGCAGGCCCCTACGGAACCCTACAGGTCCATACAGAACCCCACAGGGCCCTACGGAACTTTACCAGCCACTACGGAACTCTACGGGTCCCTACGGAACCCTGCAGAACCCTCCGGAACCTTACAGAATCCCACAGACTCCTACAGACTTCTGCGGGCACTTACACAACCCTACAGGTCCCTACGGAAATCTACGGGACTCTACGGGCCCCTAGGGAACCCTTCAGATTTCGACGGAACCCTACCAGCCCCTCTGGAACCCTACAGAATACTCCAGGACCCGACAGCACTCTACAAGACCCTTAGCAACACAACGGAACCTCACTAAAACCCTATGGGCTCCTACAGAACACTGCAGGTGCCTACGGAACCCTATAGACCCCTACGGAACCCTACAGACACCTGCGGGCACTTACGGAACCCTGCAGGCCCCTACGGAACCCTACAGGTCCATACAGAACCCCACAGGGCCCTACGGAAATTTACCAGCCACTACGGAACTCTACGGGTCCCTACGGAACCCTGCAGAACCCTCCGGAACCTTACAGAATCCCACAGACTCCTACAGACTTCTGCGGGCACTTACACAACCCTACAGGTCCCTACGGAAATCTACGGGACTCTACGGGCCCCTAGGGAACCCTTCAGATTTCGACGGAACCCTACCAGCCCCTCTGGAACCCTACAGAATACTCCAGGACCCGACAGCACTCTACAAGACCCTTAGCAACACAACGGAACCTCACTAAAACCCTATGGGCTCCTACAGAACACTGCAGGTGCCTACGGAACCCTACAGACCCCTACGGAACCCTACAGACACCTGCGGGCACTTACGGAACCCTGCAGGCCCCTACGGAACCCTACAGGTCCATACAGAACCCCACAGGGCCCTACGGAAATTTACCAGCCACTACGGAACTCTACGGGTCCCTACGGAACCCTGCAGAACCCTCCGGAACCTTACAGAATCCCACAGACTCCTACAGACTTCTGCGGGCACTTACACAACCCTACAGGTCCCTACGGAAATCTACGGGACTCTACGGGCCCCTAGGGAACCCTATAGATTTCGATGGAACCCTACGAGGCCCTCTGGAACCCTACAGAATACTCCAGGACCCGACAGCACTCTACAAGACCCTTAGCAACACAACGGAACCTCACTAAAACCCTATGGGCTCCTACAGAACACTGCAGGCGCCTACGGAACCCTACAGACCCCTACAGAATACTACCAGCCACTAC
Source organism: Numenius arquata (assembly GCF_964106895.1). Lineage (NCBI taxonomy): Eukaryota > Metazoa > Chordata > Aves > Charadriiformes > Scolopacidae > Numenius > Numenius arquata. Next base: position 21,365 of record NW_027415765.1, read on the forward strand.
AGAAAAATATGGCCCCTACGGAACTCTACGGAACCTGGCAGAAACACTGTGGGCCCCTACAGGCCCTTGCGGGCACTTGCAGAACTCTGCAGGAACCCACGGAACTTTATGGAACCCTACCAGCCCCTACGGAAGCCTAAAGACCCTTGCAGGCAGTTACGGAACGGTACAGGGCCCTAGGGAACTTTACCAGCCACTACGGAACTCTACGGGCCCCTATGGAAACCTGCAGAACCCTCCAGAACCTTACAGAATCCCACGGATTCCTACAGACTCCTGCGGGCACTTACTCAACCCTAGAGGACCCTACGGAACACTACTGGCTCCTGCGGTACTCCAGAGGCCTCTAGGGAACCTACGAAGCTCTACGGAACCCTATGGATCCTTACGGAACAGTACGGGCCCCTTCAGACCTCTGCGGGCGCTTATGGAAACCTACAGGACCCTACGGAACTGTACGAGACTCTACAGGCCCCTAGGGAACACCACAGGCCCCTACGGAACCCTACACAACCCTCCGGAAACATATGGCACCCTACAAGCTCCTACCAACCCCTGCGGGCACTTACACAACCCTACAGGCCCCTACGGAAATCTACGGGACTCTAAGGGCCCCTAGGGAACCCTTCAGATTTCGACGGAACCCTACCAGCCCCTCTGGAACCCTACAGAATACTCCAGGACCCGACAGCACTCTACAAGACCCTTAGCAACACAACGGAACCTCACTAAAACCCTATGGGCTCCTACAGAACACTGCAGGTGCCTACGGAACCCTACAGACCCCTACGGAACCCTACAGACACCTGCGGGCACTTACGGAACCCTGCAGGCCCCTACGGAACCCTACAGGTCCATACAGAACCCCACAGGGCCCTACGGAACTTTACCAGCCACTATGGAACTCTACGGGCCCCTACGGAACCCTGCAGAACCCTCCGGAACCTTACAGAATCCCACGGATTCCTACAGACTCCTGCGGGCACTTACTCAACCCTAGAGGAACCTACGGAACACTGCCAGCTCCTATGGAAGGAACCCTACGGGCCCCTACAGAACACTACTGGCTCCTGCGGTACTCCAGAGGCCTCTAGGGAACCTACGAAGCTCTACGGAACCCTATGGATCCTTACGGAACAGTACGGGCCCCTTCAGACCTCTGCGGGCGCTTATGGAAACCTACAGGACCCTACGGAACTGTACGAGACTCTACAGGCCCCTAGGGAACACCACAGGCCCCTACGGAACCCTACACAACCCTCCGGAAACATATGGCACCCTACAAGCTCCTACCAACCCCTGCGGGCACTTACACAACCCTACAGGCCCCTACGGAAATCTACGGGACTCTACGGGCCCCTAGGGAACACTATAGATTTCGACGGAACCCTACGAGGCCCTATGGAACCCTACAGAATACTCCAGGACCCGACAGCACTCTACAAGACCCTTAGCAACACAACGGAACCTCACTAAAACCCTATGGGCTCCTACAGAACACTGCAGGTGCCTACGGAACCCTACAGACCCCTACGGAACCCTACAGACACCTGCGGGCACTTACGGAACCCTGCAGGCCCCTACGGAACCCTACAGGTCCATACAGAACCCCACAGGGCCCTACGGAACTTTACCAGCCACTACGGAACTCTACGGGTCCCTACGGAACCCTGCAGAACCCTCCGGAACCTTACAGAATCCCACAGACTCCTACAGACTTCTGCGGGCACTTACACAACCCTACAGGTCCCTACGGAAATCTACGGGACTCTACGGGCCCCTAGGGAACCCTTCAGATTTCGACGGAACCCTACCAGCCCCTCTGGAACCCTACAGAATACTCCAGGACCCGACAGCACTCTACAAGACCCTTAGCAACACAACGGAACCTCACTAAAACCCTATGGGCTCCTACAGAACACTGCAGGTGCCTACGGAACCCTACAGACCCCTACGGAACCCTACAGACACCTGCGGGCACTTACGGAACCCTGCAGGCCCCTACGGAACCCTACAGGTCCATACAGAACCCCACAGGGCCCTACGGAAATTTACCAGCCACTACGGAACTCTACGGGTCCCTACGGAACCCTGCAGAACCCTCCGGAACCTTACAGAATCCCACAGACTCCTACAGACTTCTGCGGGCACTTACACAACCCTACAGGTCCCTACGGAAATCTACGGGACTCTATGGGCCCCTAGGGAACCCTATAGATTTCGATGGAACCCTACGAGGCCCTCTGGAACCCTACAGAATACTCCAGGACCCGACAGCACTCTACAAGACCCTTAGCAACACAACGGAACCTCACTAAAACCCTATGGGCTCCTACAGAACACTGCAGGTGCCTACGGAACCCTACAGACCCCTACGGAACCCTACAGACACCTGCGGGCACTTACGGAAACCTGCAGGCCCCTACGGAACCCTACAGGTCCATACAGAACCCCACAGGGCCCTACGGAACTTTACCAGCCACTACGGAACTCTACGGGTCCCTACGGAACCCTGCAGAACCCTCCGGAACCTTACAGAATCCCACAGACTCCTACAGACTTCTGCGGGCACTTACACAACCCTACAGGTCCCTACGGAAATCTACGGGACTCTATGGGCCCCTAGGGAACCCTTCAGATTTCGATGGAACCCTACGAGGCCCTCTGGAACCCTACAGAATACTCCAGGACCCGACAGCACTCTACAAGACCCTTAGCAACACAACGGAACCTCACTAAAACCCTATGGGCTCCTACAGAACACTGCAGGCGCCTACGGAACCCTACAGACCCCTACAGAATACTACCAGCCACTACAGAAAAATATGGCCCCTACGGAACTGTACGGAACCTGGCAGAAACACTGTGGGCCCCTACAGGCCCTTGCGGGCACTTGCAGAACTCTGCAGGAACCCACGGAACTTTATGGAACCCTACCAGCCCCTACGGAAGCCTAAAGACCCTTGCAGGCAGTTACGGAACGGTACAGGGCCCTAGGGAACTTTACCAGCCACTACGGAACTCTACGGGCCCCTACGGAACCCTGCAGAACCCTCCGGAACCTTACAGAATCCCACGGATTCCTACAGACTCCTGCGGGCACTTACTCAACCCTAGAGGACCCTACGGAACACTGCCAGCTCCTATGGAAGGAACCCTACGGGCCCCTACAGAACACTACTGGCTCCTGCGGTACTCCAGAGGCCTCTAGGGAACCTACGAAGCTCTACGGAACCCTATGGATCCTTACGGAACAGTACGGGCCCCTTCAGACCTCTGCGGGCGCTTATGGAAACCTACAGGACCCTACGGAACTGTACGAGACTCTACAGGCCCCTAGGGAACACCACAGGCCCCTACGGAACCCTACACAACCCTCCGGAAACATATGGCACCCTACAAGCTCCTACCAACCCCTGCGGGCACTTACACAACCCTACAGGCCCCTACGGAAATCTACGGGACTCTACGGGCCCCTAGGGAACACTATAGATTTCGACGGAACCCTACGAGGCCCTATGGAACCCTACAGAATACTCCAGGACCCGACAGCACTCTACAAGACCCTTAGCAACACAACGGAACCTCACTAAAACCCTATGGGCTCCTACAGAACACTGCAGGTGCCTACGGAACCCTACAGACCCCTACGGAACCCTACAGACACCTGCGGGCACTTACGGAACCCTGCAGGCCCCTACGGAACCCTACAGGTCCATACAGAACCCCACAGGGCCCTACGGAACTTTACCAGCCACTACGGAACTCTACGGGTCCCTACGGAACCCTGCAGAACCCTCCGGAACCTTACAGAATCCCACAGACTCCTACAGACTTCTGCGGGCACTTACACAACCCTACAGGTCCCTACGGAAATCTACGGGACTCTACGGGCCCCTAGGGAACCCTTCAGATTTCGACGGAACCCTACCAGCCCCTCTGGAACCCTACAGAATACTCCAGGACCCGACAGCACTCTACAAGACCCTTAGCAACACAACGGAACCTCACTAAAACCCTATGGGCTCCTACAGAACACTGCAGGTGCCTACGGAACCCTACAGACCCCTACGGAACCCTACAGACACCTGCGGGCACTTACGGAACCCTGCAGGCCCCTACGGAACCCTACAGGTCCATACAGAACCCCACAGGGCCCTACGGAAATTTACCAGCCACTACGGAACTCTACGGGTCCCTACGGAACCCTGCAGAACCCTCCGGAACCTTACAGAATCCCACAGACTCCTACAGACTTCTGCGGGCACTTACACAACCCTACAGGTCCCTACGGAAATCTACGGGACTCTATGGGCCCCTAGGGAACCCTATAGATTTCGATGGAACCCTACGAGGCCCTCTGGAACCCTACAGAATACTCCAGGACCCGACAGCACTCTACAAGACCCTTAGCAACACAACGGAACCTCACTAAAACCCTATGGGCTCCTACAGAACACTGCAGGCGCCTACGGAACCCTACAGACCCCTACAGAATACTACCAGCCACTACAGAAAAATATGGCCCCTACGGAACTGTACGGAACCTGGCAGAAACACTGTGGGCCCCTACAGGCCCTTGCGGGCACTTGCAGAACTCTGCAGGAACCCACGGAACTTTATGGAACCCTACCAGCCCCTACGGAAGCCTAAAGACCCTTGCAGGCAGTTACGGAACGGTACAGGGCCCTAGGGAACTTTACCAGCCACTACGGAACTCTACGGGCCCCTACGGAAACCTGCAGAACCCTCCAGAACCTTACAGAATCCCACGGATTCCTACAGACTCCTGCGGGCACTTACTCAACCCTAGAGGACCCTACGGAACACTACTGGCTCCTGCGGTACTCCAGAGGCCTCTAGGGAACCTACGAAGCTCTACGGAACCCTATGGATCCTTACGGAACAGTACGGGCCCCTTCAGACCTCTGCGGGCGCTTATGGAAACCTACAGGACCCTACGGAACTGTACGAGACTCTACAGGCCCCTAGGGAACACCACAGGCCCCTACGGAACCCTACACAACCCTCCGGAAACATATGGCACCCTACAAGCTCCTACCAACCCCTGCGGGCACTTACACAACCCTACAGGCCCCTACGGAAATCTACGGGACTCTAAGGGCCCCTAGGGAACCCTTCAGATTTCGACGGAACCCTACCAGCCCCTCTGGAACCCTACAGAATACTCCAGGACCCGACAGCACTCTACAAGACCCTTAGCAACACAACGGAACCTCACTAAAACCCTATGGGCTCCTACAGAACACTGCAGGTGCCTACGGAACCCTACAGACCCCTACGGAACCCTACAGACACCTGCGGGCACTTACGGAAACCTGCAGGCCCCTACGGAACCCTACAGGTCCATACAGAACCCCACAGGGCCCTACGGAACTTTACCAGCCACTACGGAACTCTACGGGTCCCTACGGAACCCTGCAGAATCCTCCGGAACCTTACAGAATCCCACAGACTCCTACAGACTTCTGCGGGCACTTACACAACCCTACAGGTCCCTACGGAAATCTACGGGACTCTATGGGCCCCTAGGGAACCCTATAGATTTCGACGGAACCCTACGAGGCCCTCTGGAACCCTACAGAATACTCCAGGACCCGACAGCACTCTACAAGACCCTTAGCAACACAACGGAACCTCACTAAAACCCTATGGGCTCCTACAGAACACTGCAGGCGCCTACGGAACCCTACAGACCCCTACAGAATACTACCAGCCACTACAGAAAAATATGGCCCCTACGGAACTCTACGGAACCTGGCAGAAACACTGTGGGCCCCTACAGGCCCTTGCGGGCACTTGCAGAACTCTGCAGGAACCCACGGAACTTTATGGAACCCTACCAGCCCCTACGGAAGCCTAAAGACCCTTGCAGGCAGTTACGGAACGGTACAGGGCCCTAGGGAACTTTACCAGCCACTACGGAACTCTACGGGCCCCTACGGAACCCTGCAGAACCCTCCAGAACCTTACAGAATCCCACGGATTCCTACAGACTCCTGCGGGCACTTACTCAACCCTAGAGGACCCTACGGAACACTACTGGCTCCTGCGGTACTCCAGAGGCCTCTAGGGAACCTACGAAGCTCTACGGAACCCTATGGATCCTTACGGAACAGTACGGGCCCCTTCAGACCTCTGCGGGCGCTTATGGAAACCTACAGGACCCTACGGAACTGTACGAGACTCTACAGGCCCCTAGGGAACACCACAGGCCCCTACGGAACCCTACACAACCCTCCGGAAACATATGGCACCCTACAAGCTCCTACCAACCCCTGCGGGCACTTACACAACCCTACAGGCCCCTACGGAAATCTACGGGACTCTAAGGGCCCCTAGGGAACCCTTCAGATTTCGACGGAACCCTACCAGCCCCTCTGGAACCCTACAGAATACTCCAGGACCCGACAGCACTCTACAAGACCCTTAGCAACACAACGGAACCTCACTAAAACCCTATGGGCTCCTACAGAACACTGCAGGTGCCTACGGAACCCTACAGACCCCTACGGAACCCTACAGACACCTGCGGGCACTTATGGAACCCTGCAGGCCCCTACGGAACCCTACAGGTCCATACAGAACCCCACAGGGCCCTACGGAACTTTACCAGCCACTACGGAACTCTACGGGTCCCTACGGAACCCTGCAGAATCCTCCGGAACCTTACAGAATCCCACAGACTCCTACAGACTTCTGCGGGCACTTACACAACCCTACAGGTCCCTACGGAAATCTACGGGACTCTATGGGCCCCTAGGGAACCCTTCAGATTTCGACGGAACCCTACGAGGCCCTCTGGAACCCTACAGAATACTCCAGGACCCGACAGCACTCTACAAGACCCTTAGCAACACAACGGAACCTCACTAAAACCCTATGGGCTCCTACAGAACACTGCAGGCGCCTACGGAACCCTACAGAACCCTACAGAATACTACCAGCCACTACAGAAAAATATGGTCCCTACGGAACTCTACGGAACCTGACAGAAACACTGTGGGCCCCTACAGGCCCTTGCGGGCACTTGCAGAACTCTGCAGGAACCCACGGAACTTTATGGAACCCTACCAGCCCCTACGGAAGCCTAAAGACCGTTGCAGGCAGTTACGGAACGGTATAGGGCCCTAGGGAACTTTACCAGCCACTATGGAACTCTACGGGCCCCTACGGAACCCTGCAGAACCCTCCGGAACCTTACAGAATCCCACGGATTCCTACAGACTCCTGCGGGCACTTACTCAACCCTAGAGGACCCTACGGAACACTGCCAGCTCCTATGGAAGGAACCCTACGGGCCCCTACAGAACACTACTGGCTCCTGCGGTACTCCAGAGGCCTCTAGGGAACCTACGAAGCTCTACGGAACCCTATGGATCCTTACGGAACAGTACGGGCCCCTTCAGACCTCTGCGGGCGCTTATGGAAACCTACAGGACCCTACGGAACTGTACGAGACTCTACAGGCCCCTAGGGAACACCACAGGCCCCTACGGAACCCTACACAACCCTCCGGAAACATATGGCACCCTACAAGCTCCTACCAACCCCTGCGGGCACTTACACAACCCTACAGGCCCCTACGGAAATCTACGGGACTCTACGGGCCCCTAGGGAACACTATAGATTTCGACGGAACCCTACGAGGCCCTATGGAACCCTACAGAATACTCCAGGACCCGACAGCACTCTACAAGACCCTTAGCAACACAACGGAACCTCACTAAAACCCTATGGGCTCCTACAGAACACTGCAGGTGCCTACGGAACCCTACAGACCCCTACGGAACCCTACAGACACCTGCGGGCACTTACGGAACCCTGCAGGCCCCTACGGAACCCTACAGGTCCATACAGAACCCCACAGGGCCCTACGGAACTTTACCAGCCACTACGGAACTCTACGGGTCCCTACGGAACCCTGCAGAACCCTCCGGAACCTTACAGAATCCCACAGACTCCTACAGACTTCTGCGGGCACTTACACAACCCTACAGGTCCCTACGGAAATCTACGGGACTCTACGGGCCCCTAGGGAACCCTTCAGATTTCGACGGAACCCTACCAGCCCCTCTGGAACCCTACAGAATACTCCAGGACCCGACAGCACTCTACAAGACCCTTAGCAACACAACGGAACCTCACTAAAACCCTATGGGCTCCTACAGAACACTGCAGGTGCCTACGGAACCCTACAGACCCCTACGGAACCCTACAGACACCTGCGGGCACTTACGGAACCCTGCAGGCCCCTACGGAACCCTACAGGTCCATACAGAACCCCACAGGGCCCTACGGAAATTTACCAGCCACTACGGAACTCTACGGGTCCCTACGGAACCCTGCAGAACCCTCCGGAACCTTACAGAATCCCACAGACTCCTACAGACTTCTGCGGGCACTTACACAACCCTACAGGTCCCTACGGAAATCTACGGGACTCTAAGGGCCCCTAGGGAACCCTTCAGATTTCGACGGAACCCTACCAGCCCCTCTGGAACCCTACAGAATACTCCAGGACCCGACAGCACTCTACAAGACCCTTAGCAACACAACGGAACCTCACTAAAACCCTATGGGCTCCTACAGAACACTGCAGGTGCCTACGGAACCCTACAGACCCCTACGGAACCCTACAGACACCTGCGGGCACTTACGGAACCCTGCAGGCCCCTACGGAACCCTACAGGTCCATACAGAACCCCACAGGGCCCTACGGAAATTTACCAGCCACTACGGAACTCTACGGGTCCCTACGGAACCCTGCAGAACCCTCCGGAACCTTACAGAATCCCACAGACTCCTACAGACTTCTGCGGGCACTTACACAACCCTACAGGTCCCTACGGAAATCTACGGGACTCTACGGGCCCCTAGGGAACCCTATAGATTTCGATGGAACCCTACGAGGCCCTCTGGAACCCTACAGAATACTCCAGGACCCGACAGCACTCTACAAGACCCTTAGCAACACAACGGAACCTCACTAAAACCCTATGGGCTCCTACAGAACACTGCAGGCGCCTACGGAACCCTACAGACCCCTACAGAATACTACCAGCCACTACAGAAAAATATGGCCCCTACGGAACTCTACGGAACCTGGCAGAAACACTGTGGGCCCCTACAGGCCCTTGCGGGCACTTGCAGAACTCTGCAGGAACCCACGGAACTTTATGGAACCCTACCAGCCCCTACGGAAGCCTAAAGACCCTTGCAGGCAGTTACGGAACGGTACAGGGCCCTAGGGAACTTTACCAGCCACTACGGAACTCTACGGGCCCCTACGGAAACCTGCAGAACCCTCCAGAACCTTACAGAATCCCACGGATTCCTACAGACTCCTGCGGGCACTTACTCAACCCTAGAGGACCCTACGGAACACTACTGGCTCCTGCGGTACTCCAGAGGCCTCTAGGGAACCTACGAAGCTCTACGGAACCCTATGGATCCTTACGGAACAGTACGGGCCCCTTCAGACCTCTGCGGGCGCTTATGGAAACCTACAGGACCCTACGGAACTGTACGAGACTCTACAGGCCCCTAGGGAACACCACAGGCCCCTACGGAACCCTACACAACCCTCCGGAAACATATGGCACCCTACAAGCTCCTACCAACCCCTGCGGGCACTTACACAACCCTACAGGCCCCTACGGAAATCTACGGGACTCTAAGGGCCCCTAGGGAACCCTTCAGATTTCGACGGAACCCTACCAGCCCCTCTGGAACCCTACAGAATACTCCAGGACCCGACAGCACTCTACAAGACCCTTAGCAACACAACGGAACCTCACTAAAACCCTATGGGCTCCTACAGAACACTGCAGGTGCCTACGGAACCCTACAGACCCCTACGGAACCCTACAGACACCTGCGGGCACTTACGGAACCCTGCAGGCCCCTACGGAACCCTACAGGTCCATACAGAACCCCACAGGGCCCTACGGAACTTTACCAGCCACTACGGAACTCTACGGGTCCCTACGGAACCCTGCAGAATCCTCCGGAACCTTACAGAATCCCACAGACTCCTACAGACTTCTGCGGGCACTTACACAACCCTACAGGTCCCTACGGAAATCTACGGGACTCTACGGGCCCCTAGGGAACCCTTCAGATTTCGACGGAACCCTACCAGCCCCTCTGGAACCCTACAGAATACTCCAGGACCCGACAGCACTCTACAAGACCCTTAGCAACACAACGGAACCTCACTAAAACCCTATGGGCTCCTACAGAACACTGCAGGCGCCTACGGAACCCTACAGACCCCTACAGAATACTACCAGCCACTACAGAAAAATATGGCCCCTACGGAACTGTACGGAACCTGGCAGAAACACTGTGGGCCCCTACAGGCCCTTGCGGGCACTTGCAGAACTCTGCAGGAACCCACGGAACTTTATGGAACCCTACCAGCCCCTACGGAAGCCTAAAGACCCTTGCAGGCAGTTACGGAACGGTACAGGGCCCTAGGGAACTTTACCAGCCACTACGGAACTCTACGGGCCCCTACGGAACCCTGCAGAACCCTCCAGAACCTTACAGAATCCCACGGATTCCTACAGACTCCTGCGGGCACTTACTCAACCCTAGAGGACCCTACGGAACACTACTGGCTCCTGCGGTACTCCAGAGGCCTCTAGGGAACCTACGAAGCTCTACGGAACCCTATGGATCCTTACGGAACAGTACGGGCCCCTTCAGACCTCTGCGGGCGCTTATGGAAACCTACAGGACCCTACGGAACTGTACGAGACTCTACAGGCCCCTAGGGAACACCACAGGCCCCTACGGAACCCTACACAACCCTCCGGAAACATATGGCACCCTACAAGCTCCTACCAACCCCTGCGGGCACTTACACAACCCTACAGGCCCCTACGGAAATCTACGGGACTCTAAGGGCCCCTAGGGAACCCTTCAGATTTCGACGGAACCCTACCAGCCCCTCTGGAACCCTACAGAATACTCCAGGACCCGACAGCACTCTACAAGACCCTTAGCAACACAACGGAACCTCACTAAAACCCTATGGGCTCCTACAGAACACTGCAGGTGCCTACGGAACCCTACAGACCCCTACGGAACCCTACAGACACCTGCGGGCACTTACGGAACCCTGCAGGCCCCTACGGAACCCTACAGGTCCATACAGAACCCCACAGGGCCCTACGGAACTTTACCAGCCACTACGGAACTCTACGGGTCCCTACGGAACCCTGCAGAATCCTCCGGAACCTTACAGAATCCCACAGACTCCTACAGACTTCTGCGGGCACTTACACAACCCTACAGGTCCCTACGGAAATCTACGGGACTCTACGGGCCCCTAGGGAACCCTTCAGATTTCGACGGAACCCTACCAGCCCCTCTGGAACCCTACAGAATACTCCAGGACCCGACAGCACTCTACAAGACCCTTAGCAACACAACGGAACCTCACTAAAACCCTATGGGCTCCTACAGAACACTGCAGGCGCCTACGGAACCCTACAGACCCCTACAGAATACTACCAGCCACTACAGAAAAATATGGCCCCTACGGAACTGTACGGAACCTGGCAGAAACACTGTGGGCCCCTACAGGCCCTTGCGGGCACTTGCAGAACTCTGCAGGAACCCACGGAACTTTATGGAACCCTACCAGCCCCTACGGAAGCCTAAAGACCCTTGCAGGCAGTTACGGAACGGTACAGGGCCCTAGGGAACTTTACCAGCCACTACGGAACTCTACGGGCCCCTACGGAACCCTGCAGAACCCTCCAGAACCTTAGAGAATCCCACGGATTCCTACAGACTCCTGCGGGCACTTACTCAACCCTAGAGGACCCTACGGAACACTACTGGCTCCTGCGGTACTCCAGAGGCCTCTAGGGAACCTACGAAGCTCTACGGAACCCTATGGATCCTTACGGAACAGTACGGGCCCCTTCAGACCTCTGCGGGCGCTTATGGAAACCTACAGGACCCTACGGAACTGTACGAGACTCTACAGGCCCCTAGGGAACACCACAGGCCCCTACGGAACCCTACACAACCCTCCGGAAACATATGGCACCCTACAAGCTCCTACCAACCCCTGCGGGCACTTACACAACCCTACAGGCCCCTACGGAAATCTACGGGACTCTAAGGGCCCCTAGGGAACCCTTCAGATTTCGACGGAACCCTACCAGCCCCTCTGGAACCCTACAGAATACTCCAGGACCCGACAGCACTCTACAAGACCCTTAGCAACACAACGGAACCTCACTAAAACCCTATGGGCTCCTACAGAACACTGCAGGTGCCTACGGAACCCTACAGACCCCTACGGAACCCTACAGACACCTGCGGGCACTTATGGAACCCTGCAGGCCCCTACGGAACCCTACAGGTCCATACAGAACCCCACAGGGCCCTACGGAACTTTACCAGCCACTACGGAACTCTACGGGTCCCTACGGAACCCTGCAGAATCCTCCGGAACCTTACAGAATCCCACAGACTCCTACAGACTTCTGCGGGCACTTACACAACCCTACAGGTCCCTACGGAAATCTACGGGACTCTACGGGCCCCTAGGGAACCCTTCAGATTTCGACGGAACCCTACCAGCCCCTCTGGAACCCTACAGAATACTCCAGGACCCGACAGCACTCTACAAGACCCTTAGCAACACAACGGAACCTCACTAAAACCCTATGGGCTCCTACAGAACACTGCAGGTGCCTACGGAACCCTACAGACCCCTACGGAACCCTACAGACACCTGCGGGCACTTACGGAACCCTGCAGGCCCCTACGGAACCCTACAGGTCCATACAGAACCCCACAGGGCCCTACGGAAATTTACCAGCCACTACGGAACTCTACGGGTCCCTACGGAACCCTGCAGAACCCTCCGGAACCTTACAGAATCCCACAGACTCCTACAGACTTCTGCGGGCACTTACACAACCCTACAGGTCCCTACGGAAATCTACGGGACTCTATGGGCCCCTAGGGAACCCTATAGATTTCGATGGAACCCTACGAGGCCCTCTGGAACCCTACAGAATACTCCAGGACCCGACAGCACTCTACAAGACCCTTAGCAACACAACGGAACCTCACTAAAACCCTATGGGCTCCTACAGAACACTGCAGGTGCCTACGGAACCCTACAGACCCCTACGGAACCCTACAGACACCTGCGGGCACTTACGGAAACCTGCAGGCCCCTACGGAACCCTACAGGTCCATACAGAACCCCACAGGGCCCTACGGAACTTTACCAGCCACTACGGAACTCTACGGGTCCCTACGGAACCCTGCAGAACCCTCCGGAACCTTACAGAATCCCACAGACTCCTACAGACTTCTGCGGGCACTTACACAACCCTACAGGTCCCTACGGAAATCTACGGGACTCTATGGGCCCCTAGGGAACCCTATAGATTTCGATGGAACCCTACGAGGCCCTCTGGAACCCTACAGAATACTCCAGGACCCGACAGCACTCTACAAGACCCTTAGCAACACAACGGAACCTCACTAAAACCCTATGGGCTCCTACAGAACACTGCAGGTGCCTACGGAACCCTACAGACCCCTACGGAACCCTACAGACACCTGCGGGCACTTACGGAACCCTGCAGGCCCCTACGGAACCCTACAGGTCCATACAGAACCCCACAGGGCCCTACGGAACTTTACCAGCCACTACGGAACTCTACGGGTCCCTACAGAACCCTGCAGAACCCTCCGGAACCTTACAGAATCCCACAGACTCCTACAGACTTCTGCGGGCACTTACACAACCCTACAGGTCCCTACGGAAGTCTACGGGACTCTATGGGCCCCTAGGGAACCCTATAGATTTCGACGGAACCCTACGAGGCCCTCTGGAACCCTACAGAATACTCCAGGACCCGACAGCACTCTACAAGACCCTTAGCAACACAACGGAACCTCACTAAAACCCTATGGGCTCCTACAGAACACTGCAGGTGCCTACGGAACCCTACAGACCCCTACAGAATACTACCAGCCACTACAGAAAAATATGGCCCCTACGGAACTGTACGGAACCTGGCAGAAACACTGTGGGCCCCTACAGGCCCTTGCGGGCACTTGCAGAACTCTGCAGGAACCCACGGAACTTTATGGAACCCTACCAGCCCCTACGGAAGCCTAAAGACCATTGCAGGCAGTTACGGAACGGTACAGGGCCCTAGGGAACTTTACCAGCCACTACGGAACTCTACGGGCCCCTACGGAACCCTGCAGAACCCTCCAGAACCTTACAGAATCCCACGGATTCCTACAGACTCCTGCGGGCACTTACTCAACCCTAGAGGACCCTACGGAACACTACTGGCTCCTGCGGTACTCCAGAGGCCTCTAGGGAACCTACGAAGCTCTACGGAACCCTATGGATCCTTACGGAACAGTACGGGCCCCTTCAGACCTCTGCGGGCCCTTATGGAAACCTACAGGACCCTACGGAACTCTACGAGACTCTACAGGCCCCTAGGGAACACCACAGGCCCCTACGGAACCCTACACAACCCTCCGGAAACATATGGCACCCTACAAGCTCCTACCAACCCCTGCGGGCACTTACACAACCCTACAGGCCCCTACGGAAATCTACGGGACTCTACGGGCCCCTAGGGAACCCTATAGATTTCGACGGAACCCTACGAGGCCCTATGGAACCCTACAGAATACTCCAGGACCCGACAGCACTCTACAAGACCCTTAGCAACACAACGGAACCTCACTAAAACCCTATGGGCTCCTACAGAACACTGCAGGTGCCTACGGAACCCTACAGACCCCTACGGAACCCTACAGACACCTGCGGGCACTTACGGAAACCTGCAGGCCCCTACGGAACCCTACAGGTCCATACAGAACCCCACAGGGCCCTACGGAACTTTACCAGCCACTACGGAACTCTACGGGTCCCTACGGAACCCTGCAGAACCCTCCGGAACCTTACAGAATCCCACAGACTCCTACAGACTTCTGCGGGCACTTACACAACCCTACAGGTCCCTACGGAAATCTACGGGACTCTACGGGCCCCTAGGGAACCCTTCAGATTTCGACGGAACCCTACCAGCCCCTCTGGAACCCTACAGAATACTCCAGGACCCGACAGCACTCTACAAGACCCTTAGCAACACAACGGAACCTCACTAAAACCCTATGGGCTCCTACAGAACACTGCAGGTGCCTACGGAACCCTACAGACCCCTACGGAACCCTACAGACACCTGCGGGCACTTACGGAACCCTGCAGGCCCCTACGGAACCCTACAGGTCCATACAGAACCCCACAGGGCCCTACGGAAATTTACCAGCCACTACGGAACTCTACGGGTCCCTACGGAACCCTGCAGAACCCTCCGGAACCTTACAGAATCCCACAGACTCCTACAGACTTCTGCGGGCACTTACACAACCCTACAGGTCCCTACGGAAATCTACGGGACTCTATGGGCCCCTAGGGAACCCTATAGATTTCGATGGAACCCTACGAGGCCCTCTGGAACCCTACAGAATACTCCAGGACCCGACAGCACTCTACAAGACCCTTAGCAACACAACGGAACCTCACTAAAACCCTATGGGCTCCTACAGAACACTGCAGGTGCCTACGGAACCCTACAGACCCCTACGGAACCCTACAGACACCTGCGGGCACTTACGGAAACCTGCAGGCCCCTACGGAACCCTACAGGTCCATACAGAACCCCACAGGGCCCTACGGAACTTTACCAGCCACTACGGAACTCTACGGGTCCCTACGGAACCCTGCAGAACCCTCCGGAACCTTACAGAATCCCACAGACTCCTACAGACTTCTGCGGGCACTTACACAACCCTACAGGTCCCTACGGAAATCTACGGGACTCTATGGGCCCCTAGGGAACCCTATAGATTTCGATGGAACCCTACGAGGCCCTCTGGAACCCTACAGAATACTCCAGGACCCGACAGCACTCTACAAGACCCTTAGCAACACAACGGAACCTCACTAAAACCCTATGGGCTCCTACAGAACACTGCAGGTGCCTACGGAACCCTACAGACCCCTACGGAACCCTACAGACACCTGCGGGCACTTACGGAACCCTGCAGGCCCCTACGGAACCCTACAGGTCCATACAGAACCCCACAGGGCCCTACGGAACTTTACCAGCCACTACGGAACTCTACGGGTCCCTACAGAACCCTGCAGAACCCTCCGGAACCTTTCAGAATCCCACAGACTCCTACAGACTTCTGCGGGCACTTACACAACCCTACAGGTCCCTACGGAAGTCTACGGGACTCTATGGGCCCCTAGGGAACCCTATAGATTTCGACGGAACCCTACGAGGCCCTCTGGAACCCTACAGAATACTCCAGGACCCGACAGCACTCTACAAGACCCTTAGCAACACAACGGAACCTCACTAAAACCCTATGGGCTCCTACAGAACACTGCAGGCGCCTACGGAACCCTACAGACCCCTACAGAATACTACCAGCCACTACAGAAAAATATGGCCCCTACGGAACTGTACGGAACCTGGCAGAAACACTGTGGGCCCCTACAGGCCCTTGCGGGCACTTGCAGAACTCTGCAGGAACCCACGGAACTTTATGGAACCCTACCAGCCCCTACGGAAGCCTAAAGACCATTGCAGGCAGTTACGGAACGGTACAGGGCCCTAGGGAACTTTACCAGCCACTACGGAACTCTACGGGCCCCTACGGAACCCTGCAGAACCCTCCAGAACCTTACAGAATCCCACGGATTCCTACAGACTCCTGCGGGCACTTACTCAACCCTAGAGGACCCTACGGAACACTACTGGCTCCTGCGGTACTCCAGAGGCCTCTAGGGAACCTACGAAGCTCTACGGAACCCTATGGATCCTTACGGAACAGTACGGGCCCCTTCAGACCTCTGCGGGCCCTTATGGAAACCTACAGGACCCTACGGAACTGTACGAGACTCTACAGGCCCCTAGGGAACACCAAAGGCCCCTACGGAACCCTACACAACCCTCCGGAAACATATGGCACCCTACAAGCTCCTACCAACCCCCGCGGGCACTTACACAACCCTACAGGTCCCTACGGAAATCTACGGGACTCTACGGGCCCCTAGGGAACCCTTCAGATTTCGACGGAACCCTACAAGGCCCTCTGGAACCCTACAGAATACTCCAGGACCCGACAGCACTCTACAAGACCCTTAGCAACACAACGGAACCTCACTAAAACCCTATGGGCTCCTACAGAACACTGCAGGTGCCTACGGAACCCTACAGACCCCTACGGAACCCTACAGACACCTGCGGGCACTTACGGAACCCTGCAGGCCCCTACGGAACCCTACAGGTCCATACAGAACCCCACAGGGCCCTACGGAACTTTACCAGCCACTACGGAACTCTACGGGTCCCTACGGAACCCTGCAGAACCCTCCGGAACCTTACAGAATCCCACAGACTCCTACAGACTTCTGCGGGCACTTACACAACCCTACAGGTCCCTACGGAAATCTACGGGACTCTACGGGCCCCTAGGGAACCCTATAGATTTCGATGGAACCCTACGAGGCCCTCTGGAACCCTACAGAATACTCCAGGACCCGACAGCACTCTACAAGACCCTTAGCAACACAACGGAACCTCACTAAAACCCTATGGGCTCCTACAGAACACTGCAGGTGCCTACGGAACCCTACAGACCCCTACGGAACCCTACAGACACCTGCGGGCACTTACGGAAACCTGCAGGCCCCTACGGAACCCTACAGGTCCATACAGAACCCCACAGGGCCCTACGGAACTTTACCAGCCACTACGGAACTCTACGGGTCCCTACGGAACCCTGCAGAACCCTCCGGAACCTTACAGAATCCCACAGACTCCTACAGACTTCTGCGGGCACTTACACAACCCTACAGGTCCCTACGGAAATCTACGGGACTCTATGGGCCCCTAGGGAACCCTATAGATTTCGATGGAACCCTACGAGGCCCTCTGGAACCCTACAGAATACTCCAGGACCCGACAGCACTCTACAAGACCCTTAGCAACACAACGGAACCTCACTAAAACCCTATGGGCTCCTACAGAACACTGCAGGTGCCTACGGAACCCTACAGACCCCTACGGAACCCTACAGACACCTGCGGGCACTTACGGAACCCTGCAGGCCCCTACGGAACCCTACAGGTCCATACAGAACCCCACAGGGCCCTACGGAACTTTACCAGCCACTACGGAACTCTACGGGTCCCTACAGAACCCTGCAGAACCCTCCGGAACCTTACAGAATCCCACAGACTCCTACAGACTTCTGCGGGCACTTACACAACCCTACAGGTCCCTACGGAAATCTACGGGACTCTATGGGCCCCTAGGGAACCCTTCAGATTTCGACGGAACCCTACGAGGCCCTCTGGAACCCTACAGAATACTCCAGGACCCGACAGCACTCTACAAGACCCTTAGCAACACAACGGAACCTCACTAAAACCCTATGGGCTAACAGAACACTGCAGGTGCCTACGGAACCCTACAGACCCCTACAGAATACTACCAGCCACTACAGAAAAATATGGCCCCTACGGAACTCTACGGAACCTGGCAGAAACACTGTGGGCCCCTACAGGCCCTTGCGGGCACTTGCAGAACTCTGCAGGAACCCACGGAACTTTATGGAACCCTACCAGCCCCTACGGAAGCCTAAAGACCCTTGCAGGCAGTTACGGAACGGTACAGGGCCCTAGGGAACTTTACCAGCCACTACGGAACTCTACGGGCCCCTACGGAACCCTGCAGAACCCTCCAGAACCTTACAGAATCCCACGGATTCCTACAGACTCCTGCGGGCACTTACTCAACCCTAGAGGAACCTACGGAACACTGCCAGCTCCTATGGAAGGAACCCTACGGGCCCCTACAGAACACTACTGGCTCCTGCGGTACTCCAGAGGCCTCTAGGGAACCTACGAAGCTCTACGGAACCCTATGGATCCTTACGGAACAGTACGGGCCCCTTCAGACCTCTGCGGGCGCTTATGGAAACCTACAGGACCCTACGGAACTCTACGAGACTCTACAGGCCCCTAGGGAACACCACAGGCCCCTACGGAACCCTACACAACCCTCCGGAAACATATGGCACCCTACAAGCTCCTACCAACCCCTGCGGGCACTTACACAACCCTACAGGCCCCTACGGAAATCTACGGGACTCTACGGGCCCCTAGGGAACCCTTCAGATTTCGACGGAACCCTACGAGGCCCTCTGGAACCCTACAGAATACTCCAGGACCCGACAGCACTCTACAAGACCCTTAGCAACACAACGGAACCTCACTAAAACCCTATGGGCTCCTACAGAACACTGCAGGTGCCTACGGAACCCTACAGATCCCTACGGAACCCTACAGACACCTGCGGGCACTTACGGAAACCTGCAGGCCCCTACGGAACCCTACAGGTCCATACAGAACCCCACAGGGCCCTACGGAACTTTACCAGCCACTACAGAACTCTACGGGTCCCTACGGAACCCTGCAGAACCCTCCGGAACCTTACAGAATCCCACAGACTCCTACAGACTTCTGCGGGCACTTACACAACCCTACAGGTCCCTACGGAAATCTACGGGACTCTACGGGCCCCTAGGGAACCCTTCAGATTTCGACGGAACCCTACGAGGCCCTCTGGAACCCTACAGAATACTCCAGGACCCGACAGCACTCTACAAGACCCTTAGCAACACAACGGAACCTCACTAAAACCCTATGGGCTCCTACAGAACACTGCAGGTGCCTACGGAACCCTACAGACCCCTACGGAACCCTACAGACACCTGCGGGCACTTACGGAACCCTGCAGGCCCCTACGGAACCCTACAGGTCCATACAGAACCCCACAGGGCCCTACGGAAATTTACCAGCCACTACGGAACTCTACGGGTCCCTACGGAACCCTGCAGAACCCTCCGGAACCTTACAGAATCCCACAGACTCCTACAGACTTCTGCGGGCACTTACACAACCCTACAGGTCCCTACGGAAATCTACGGGACTCTATGGGCCCCTAGGGAACCCTATAGATTTCGATGGAACCCTACGAGGCCCTATGGAACCCTACAGAATACTCCAGGACCCGACAGCACTCTACAAGACCCTTAGCAACACAACGGAACCTCACTAAAACCCTATGGGCTCCTACAGAACACTGCAGGTGCCTACGGAACCCTACAGACCCCTACGGAACCCTACAGACACCTGCGGGCACTTACGGAAACCTGCAGGCCCCTACGGAACCCTACAGGTCCATACAGAACCCCACAGGGCCCTACGGAACTTTACCAGCCACTACGGAACTCTACGGGTCCCTACGGAACCCTGCAGAACCCTCCGGAACCTTACAGAATCCCACAGACTCCTACAGACTTCTGCGGGCACTTACACAACCCTACAGGTCCCTACGGAAATCTACGGGACTCTATGGGCCCCTAGGGAACCCTATAGATTTCGATGGAACCCTACGAGGCCCTCTGGAACCCTACAGAATACTCCAGGACCCGACAGCACTCTACAAGACCCTTAGCAACACAACGGAACCTCACTAAAACCCTATGGGCTCCTACAGAACACTGCAGGTGCCTACGGAACCCTACAGACCCCTACGGAACCCTACAGACACCTGCGGGCACTTACGGAACCCTGCAGGCCCCTACGGAACCCTACAGGTCCATACAGAACCCCACAGGGCCCTACGGAACTTTACCAGCCACTACGGAACTCTACGGGTCCCTACAGAACCCTGCAGAACCCTCCGGAACCTTACAGAATCCCACAGACTCCTACAGACTTCTGCGGGCACTTACACAACCCTACAGGTCCCTACGGAAATCTACGGGACTCTACGGGCCCCTAGGGAACCCTATAGATTTCGACGGAACCCTACCAGCCCCTCTGGAACCCTACAGAATACTCCAGGACCCGACAGCACTCTACAAGACCCTTAGCAACACAACGGAACCTCACTAAAACCCTATGGGCTCCTACAGAACACTGCAGGTGCCTACGGAACCCTACAGACCCCTACAGAATACTACCAGCCACTACAGAAAAATATGGCCCCTACGGAACTCTACGGAACCTGGCAGAAACACTGTGGGCCCCTACAGGCCCTTGCGGGCACTTGCAGAACTCTGCAGGAACCCACGGAACTTTATGGAACCCTACCAGCCCCTACGGAAGCCTAAAGACCCTTGCAGGCAGTTACGGAACGGTACAGGGCCCTAGGGAACTTTACCAGCCACTACGGAACTCTACGGGCCCCTACGGAACCCTGCAGAACCCTCCAGAACCTTACAGAATCCCACGGATTCCTACAGACTCCTGCGGGCACTTACTCAACCCTAGAGGACCCTACGGAACACTACTGGCTCCTGCGGTACTCCAGAGGCCTCTAGGGAACCTACGAAGCTCTACGGAACCCTATGGATCCTTACGGAACAGTACGGGCCCCTTCAGACCTCTGCGGGCCCTTATGGAAACCTACAGGACCCTACGGAACTCTATGAGACTCTACAGGCCCCTAGGGAACACCACAGGCCCCTACGGAACCCTACACAACCCTCCGGAAACATATGGCACCCTACAAGCTCCTACCAACCCCTGCGGGCACTTACACAACCCTACAGGCCCCTACGGAAATCTACGGGACTCTAAGGGCCCCTAGGGAACCCTTCAGATTTCGACGGAACCCTACCAGCCCCTCTGGAACCCTACAGAATACTCCAGGACCCGACAGCACTCTACAAGACCCTTAGCAACACAACGGAACCTCACTAAAACCCTATGGGCTCCTACAGAACACTGCAGGCGCCTACGGAACCCTACAGACCCCTACAGAATACTACCAGCCACTACAGAAAAATATGGCCCCTACGGAACTGTACGGAACCTGGCAGAAACACTGTGGGCCCCTACAGGCCCTTGCGGGCACTTGCAGAACTCTGCAGGAACCCACGGAACTTTATGGAACCCTACCAGCCCCTACGGAAGCCTAAAGACCATTGCAGGCAGTTACGGAACGGTACAGGGCCCTAGGGAACTTTACCAGCCACTACGGAACTCTACGGGCCCCTACGGAACCCTGCAGAACCCTCCAGAACCTTACAGAATCCCACGGATTCCTACAGACTCCTGCGGGCACTTACTCAACCCTAGAGGACCCTACGGAACACTACTGGCTCCTGCGGTACTCCAGAGGCCTCTAGGGAACCTACGAAGCTCTACGGAACCCTATGGATCCTTACGGAACAGTACGGGCCCCTTCAGACCTCTGCGGGTGCTTATGGAAACCTACAGGACCCTACGGAACTCTACGAGACTCTACAGGCCCCTAGGGAACACCACAGGCCCCTACGGAACCCTACACAACCCTCCGGAAACATATGGCACCCTACAAGCTCCTACCAACCCCTGCGGGCACTTACACAACCCTACAGGCCCCTACGGAAATCTACGGGACTCTACGGGCCCCTAGGGAACCCTTCAGATTTCGACGGAACCCTACCAGCCCCTCTGGAACCCTACAGAATACTCCAGGACCCGACAGCACTCTACAAGACCCTTAGCAACACAACGGAACCTCACTAAAACCCTATGGGCTCCTACAGAACACTGCAGGCGCCTACGGAACCCTACAGACCCCTACAGAATACTACCAGCCACTACAGAAAAATATGGTCCCTACGGAACTCTACGGAACCTGACAGAAACACTGTGGGCCCCTACAGGCCCTTGCGGGCACTTGCAGAACTCTGCAGGAACCCACGGAACTTTATGGAACCCTACCAGCCCCTATGGAAGCCTAAAGACCGTTGCAGGCAGTTACGGAACGGTACAGGGCCCTAGGGAACTTTACCAGCCACTATGGAACTCTACGGGCCCCTACGGAACCCTGCAGAACCCTCCAGAACCTTACAGAATCCCACGGATTCCTACAGACTCCTGCGGGCACTTACTCAACCCTAGAGGATCCTAAGGAACACTGCCAGCTCCTATGGAAGGAACCCTACGGGCCCCTACAGAACACTACTGGCTCCTGCGGTACTCCAGAGGCCTCTAGGGAACCTACGAAGCTCTACGGAACCCTATGGATCCTTACGGAACAGTACGGGCCCCTTCAGACCTCTGCGGGCCCTTATGGAAACCTACAGGACCCTACGGAACTGTACGAGACTCTACAGGCCCCTAGGGAACACCAAAGGCCCCTACGGAACCCTACACAACCCTCCGGAAACATATGGCACCCTACAAGCTCCTACCAACCCCCGCGGGCACTTACACAACCCTACAGGTCCCTACGGAAATCTACGGGACTCTACGGGCCCCTAGGGAACCCTTCAGATTTCGACGGAACCCTACCAGCCCCTCTGGAACCCTACAGAATACTCCAGGACCCGACAGCACTCTACAAGACCCTTAGCAACACAACGGAACCTCACTAAAACCCTATGGGCTCCTACAGAACACTGCAGGTGCCTACGGAACCCTACAGACCCCTACGGAACCCTACAGACACCTGCGGGCACTTACGGAACCCTGCAGGCCCCTACGGAACCCTACAGGTCCATACAGAACCCCACAGGGCCCTACGGAACTTTACCAGCCACTACAGAACTCTACGGGTCCCTACGGAACCCTGCAGAACCCTCCGGAACCTTACAGAATCCCACAGACTCCTACAGACTTCTGCGGGCACTTACACAACCCTACAGGTCCCTACGGAAATCTACGGGACTCTACGGGCCCCTAGGGAACCCTTCAGATTTCGACGGAACCCTACGAGGCCCTCTGGAACCCTACAGAATACTCCAGGACCCGACAGCACTCTACAAGACCCTTAGCAACACAACGGAACCTCACTAAAACCCTATGGGCTCCTACAGAACACTGCAGGTGCCTACGGAACCCTACAGACCCCTACGGAACCCTACAGACACCTGCGGGCACTTACGGAACCCTGCAGGCCCCTACGGAACCCTACAGGTCCATACAGAACCCCACAGGGCCCTACGGAAATTTACCAGCCACTACGGAACTCTACGGGTCCCTACGGAACCCTGCAGAACCCTCCGGAACCTTACAGAATCCCACAGACTCCTACAGACTTCTGCGGGCACTTACACAACCCTACAGGTCCCTACGGAAATCTACGGGACTCTACGGGCCCCTAGGGAACCCTTCAGATTTCGACGGAACCCTACCAGCCCCTCTGGAACCCTACAGAATACTCCAGGACCCGACAGCACTCTACAAGACCCTTAGCAACACAACGGAACCTCACTAAAACCCTATGGGCTCCTACAGAACACTGCAGGTGCCTACGGAACCCTACAGACCCCTACGGAACCCTACAGACACCTGCGGGCACTTACGGAACCCTGCAGGCCCCTACGGAACCCTACAGGTCCATACAGAACCCCACAGGGCCCTACGGAACTTTACCAGCCACTACGGAACTCTACGGGTCCCTACGGAACCCTGCAGAACCCTCCGGAACCTTACAGAATCCCACAGACTCCTACAGACTTCTGCGGGCACTTACACAACCCTACAGGTCCCTACGGAAATCTACGGGACTCTACGGGCCCCTAGGGAACCCTTCAGATTTCGACGGAACCCTACGAGGCCCTCTGGAACCCTACAGAATACTCCAGGACCCGACAGCACTCTACAAGACCCTTAGCAACACAACGGAACCTCACTAAAACCCTATGGGCTCCTACAGAACACTGCAGGTGCCTACGGAACCCTACAGACCCCTACGGAACCCTACAGACACCTGCGGGCACTTACGGAACCCTGCAGGCCCCTACGGAACCCTACAGGTCCATACAGAACCCCACAGGGCCCTACGGAAATTTACCAGCCACTACGGAACTCTACGGGTCCCTACGGAACCCTGCAGAACCCTCCGGAACCTTACAGAATCCCACAGACTCCTACAGACTTCTGCGGGCACTTACACAACCCTACAGGTCCCTACGGAAATCTACGGGACTCTATGGGCCCCTAGGGAACCCTATAGATTTCGATGGAACCCTACGAGGCCCTATGGAACCCTACAGAATACTCCAGGACCCGACAGCACTCTACAAGACCCTTAGCAACACAACGGAACCTCACTAAAACCCTATGGGCTCCTACAGAACACTGCAGGTGCCTACGGAACCCTACAGACCCCTACGGAACCCTACAGACACCTGCGGGCACTTACGGAAACCTGCAGGCCCCTACGGAACCCTACAGGTCCATACAGAACCCCACAGGGCCCTACGGAACTTTACCAGCCACTACGGAACTCTACGGGTCCCTACGGAACCCTGCAGAACCCTCCGGAACCTTACAGAATCCCACAGACTCCTACAGACTTCTGCGGGCACTTACACAACCCTACAGGTCCCTACGGAAATCTACGGGACTCTATGGGCCCCTAGGGAACCCTATAGATTTCGATGGAACCCTACGAGGCCCTCTGGAACCCTACAGAATACTCCAGGACCCGACAGCACTCTACAAGACCCTTAGCAACACAACGGAACCTCACTAAAACCCTATGGGCTCCTACAGAACACTGCAGGTGCCTACGGAACCCTACAGACCCCTACGGAACCCTACAGACACCTGCGGGCACTTACGGAACCCTGCAGGCCCCTACGGAACCCTACAGGTCCATACAGAACCCCACAGGGCCCTACGGAACTTTACCAGCCACTACGGAACTCTACGGGTCCCTACAGAACCCTGCAGAACCCTCCGGAACCTTACAGAATCCCACAGACTCCTACAGACTTCTGCGGGCACTTACACAACCCTACAGGTCCCTACAGAAATCTACGGGACTCTACGGGCCCCTAGGGAACCCTTCAGATTTCGACGGAACCCTACCAGCCCCTCTGGAACCCTACAGAATACTCCAGGACCCGACAGCACTCTACAAGACCCTTAGCAACACAACGGAACCTCACTAAAACCCTATGGGCTCCTACAGAACACTGCAGGTGCCTACGGAACCCTACAGACCCCTACAGAATACTACCAGCCACTACAGAAAAATATGGCCCCTACGGAACTCTACGGAACCTGGCAGAAACACTGTGGGCCCCTACAGGCCCTTGCGGGCACTTGCAGAACTCTGCAGGAACCCACAGAACTTTATGGAACCCTACCAGCCCCTACGGAAGCCTAAAGACCCTTGCAGGCAGTTACGGAACGGTACAGGGCCCTAGGGAACTTTACCAGCCACTACGGAACTCTACGGGCCCCTACGGAACCCTGCAGAACCCTCCAGAACCTTAGAGAATCCCACGGATTCCTACAGACTCCTGCGGGCACTTACTCAACCCTAGAGGACCCTACGGAACACTACTGGCTCCTGCGGTACTCCAGAGGCCTCTAGGGAACCTACGAAGCTCTACGGAACCCTATGGATCCTTACGGAACAGTACGGGCCCCTTCAGACCTCTGCGGGCCCTTATGGAAACCTACAGGACCCTACGGAACTCTATGAGACTCTACAGGCCCCTAGGGAACACCACAGGCCCCTACGGAACCCTACACAACCCTCCGGAAACATATGGCACCCTACAAGCTCCTACCAACCCCTGCGGGCACTTACACAACCCTACAGGCCCCTACGGAAATCTACGGGACTCTAAGGGCCCCTAGGGAACCCTTCAGATTTCGACGGAACCCTACCAGCCCCTCTGGAACCCTACAGAATACTCCAGGACCCGACAGCACTCTACAAGACCCTTAGCAACACAACGGAACCTCACTAAAACCCTATGGGCTCCTACAGAACACTGCAGGCGCCTACGGAACCCTACAGACCCCTACAGAATACTACCAGCCACTACAGAAAAATATGGCCCCTACGGAACTGTACGGAACCTGGCAGAAACACTGTGGGCCCCTACAGGCCCTTGCGGGCACTTGCAGAACTCTGCAGGAACCCACGGAACTTTATGGAACCCTACCAGCCCCTACGGAAGCCTAAAGACCATTGCAGGCAGTTACGGAACGGTACAGGGCCCTAGGGAACTTTACCAGCCACTACGGAACTCTACGGGCCCCTACGGAACCCTGCAGAACCCTCCAGAACCTTACAGAATCCCACGGATTCCTACAGACTCCTGCGGGCACTTACTCAACCCTAGAGGACCCTACGGAACACTACTGGCTCCTGCGGTACTCCAGAGGCCTCTAGGGAACCTACGAAGCTCTACGGAACCCTATGGATCCTTACGGAACAGTACGGGCCCCTTCAGACCTCTGCGGGTGCTTATGGAAACCTACAGGACCCTACGGAACTCTACGAGACTCTACAGGCCCCTAGGGAACACCACAGGCCCCTACGGAACCCTACACAACCCTCCGGAAACATATGGCACCCTACAAGCTCCTACCAACCCCTGCGGGCACTTACACAACCCTACAGGCCCCTACGGAAATCTACGGGACTCTACGGGCCCCTAGGGAACCCTTCAGATTTCGACGGAACCCTACCAGCCCCTCTGGAACCCTACAGAATACTCCAGGACCCGACAGCACTCTACAAGACCCTTAGCAACACAACGGAACCTCACTAAAACCCTATGGGCTCCTACAGAACACTGCAGGCGCCTACGGAACCCTACAGACCCCTACAGAATACTACCAGCCACTACAGAAAAATATGGTCCCTACGGAACTCTACGGAACCTGACAGAAACACTGTGGGCCCCTACAGGCCCTTGCGGGCACTTGCAGAACTCTGCAGGAACCCACGGAACTTTATGGAACCCTACCAGCCCCTATGGAAGCCTAAAGACCGTTGCAGGCAGTTACGGAACGGTACAGGGCCCTAGGGAACTTTACCAGCCACTATGGAACTCTACGGGCCCCTACGGAACCCTGCAGAACCCTCCAGAACCTTACAGAATCCCACGGATTCCTACAGACTCCTGCGGGCACTTACTCAACCCTAGAGGATCCTAAGGAACACTGCCAGCTCCTATGGAAGGAACCCTACGGGCCCCTACAGAACACTACTGGCTCCTGCGGTACTCCAGAGGCCTCTAGGGAACCTACGAAGCTCTACGGAACCCTATGGATCCTTACGGAACAGTACGGGCCCCTTCAGACCTCTGCGGGCCCTTATGGAAACCTACAGGACCCTACGGAACTGTACGAGACTCTACAGGCCCCTAGGGAACACCAAAGGCCCCTACGGAACCCTACACAACCCTCCGGAAACATATGGCACCCTACAAGCTCCTACCAACCCCCGCGGGCACTTACACAACCCTACAGGTCCCTACGGAAATCTACGGGACTCTACGGGCCCCTAGGGAACCCTTCAGATTTCGACGGAACCCTACCAGCCCCTCTGGAACCCTACAGAATACTCCAGGACCCGACAGCACTCTACAAGACCCTTAGCAACACAACGGAACCTCACTAAAACCCTATGGGCTCCTACAGAACACTGCAGGTGCCTACGGAACCCTACAGACCCCTACGGAACCCTACAGACACCTGCGGGCACTTACGGAACCCTGCAGGCCCCTACGGAACCCTACAGGTCCATACAGAACCCCACAGGGCCCTACGGAACTTTACCAGCCACTACGGAACTCTACGGGTCCCTACGGAACCCTGCAGAACCCTCCGGAACCTTACAGAATCCCACAGACTCCTACAGACTTCTGCGGGCACTTACACAACCCTACAGGTCCCTACGGAAATCTACGGGACTCTACGGGCCCCTAGGGAACCCTATAGATTTCGACGGAACCCTACGAGGCCCTCTGGAACCCTACAGAATACTCCAGGACCCGACAGCACTCTACAAGACCCTTAGCAACACAACGGAACCTCACTAAAACCCTATGGGCTCCTACAGAACACTGCAGGTGCCTACGGAACCCTACAGACCCCTACGGAACCCTACAGACACCTGCGGGCACTTACGGAACCCTGCAGGCCCCTACGGAACCCTACAGGTCCATACAGAACCCCACAGGGCCCTACGGAACTTTACCAGCCACTACGGAACTCTACGGGTCCCTACGGAACCCTGCAGAACCCTCCGGAACCTTACAGAATCCCACAGACTCCTACAGACTTCTGCGGGCACTTACACAACCCTACAGGTCCCTACGGAAATCTACGGGACTCTATGGGCCCCTAGGGAACCCTATAGATTTCGATGGAACCCTACGAGGCCCTCTGGAACCCTACAGAATACTCCAGGACCCGACAGCACTCTACAAGACCCTTAGCAACACAACGGAACCTCACTAAAACCCTATGGGCTCCTACAGAACACTGCAGGTGCCTACGGAACCCTACAGACCCCTACGGAACCCTACAGACACCTGCGGGCACTTACGGAACCCTGCAGGCCCCTACGGAACCCTACAGGTCCATACAGAACCCCACAGGGCCCTACGGAACTTTACCAGCCACTACGGAACTCTACGGGTCCCTACAGAACCCTGCAGAACCCTCCGGAACCTTACAGAATCCCACAGACTCCTACAGACTTCTGCGGGCACTTACACAACCCTACAGGTCCCTACGGAAATCTACGGGACTCTATGGGCCCCTAGGGAACCCTATAGATTTCGACGGAACCCTACGAGGCCCTCTGGAACCCTACAGAATACTCCAGGACCCGACAGCACTCTACAAGACCCTTAGCAACACAACGGAACCTCACTAAAACCCTATGGGCTAACAGAACACTGCAGGCGCCTACGGAACCCTACAGACCCCTACAGAATACTACCAGCCACTACAGAAAAATATGGCCCCTACGGAACTGTACGGAACCTGGCAGAAACACTGTGGGCCCCTACAGGCCCTTGCGGGCACTTGCAGAACTCTGCAGGAACCCACGGAACTTTATGGAACCCTACCAGCCCCTACGGAAGCCTAAAGACCCTTGCAGGCAGTTACGGAACGGTACAGGGCCCTAGGGAACTTTACCAGCCACTACGGAACTCTACGGGCCCCTACGGAACCCTGCAGAACCCTCCAGAACCTTACAGAATCCCACGGATTCCTACAGACTCCTGCGGGCACTTACTCAACCCTAGAGGAACCTACGGAACACTGCCAGCTCCTATGGAAGGAACCCTACGGGCCCCTACAGAACACTACTGGCTCCTGCGGTACTCCAGAGGCCTCTAGGGAACCTACGAAGCTCTACGGAACCCTATGGATCCTTACGGAACAGTACGGGCCCCTTCAGACCTCTGCGGGCGCTTATGGAAACCTACAGGACCCTACGGAACTCTACGAGACTCTACAGGCCCCTAGGGAACACCACAGGCCCCTACGGAACCCTACACAACCCTCCGGAAACATATGGCACCCTACAAGCTCCTACCAACCCCTGCGGGCACTTACACAACCCTACAGGCCCCTACGGAAATCTACGGGACTCTACGGGCCCCTAGGGAACCCTATAGATTTCGACGGAACCCTACGAGGCCCTCTGGAACCCTACAGAATACTCCAGGACCCGACAGCACTCTACAAGACCCTTAGCAACACAACGGAACCTCACTAAAACCCTATGGGCTCCTACAGAACACTGCAGGTGCCTACGGAACCCTACAGACCCCTACGGAACCCTACAGACACCTGCGGGCACTTACGGAAACCTGCAGGCCCCTACGGAACCCTACAGGTCCATACAGAACCCCACAGGGCCCTACGGAACTTTACCAGCCACTACGGAACTCTACGGGTCCCTACGGAACCCTGCAGAACCCTCCGGAACCTTACAGAATCCCACAGACTCCTACAGACTTCTGCGGGCACTTACACAACCCTACAGGTCCCTACGGAAATCTACGGGACTCTACGGGCCCCTAGGGAACCCTTCAGATTTCGACGGAACCCTACGAGGCCCTCTGGAACCCTACAGAATACTCCAGGACCCGACAGCACTCTACAAGACCCTTAGCAACACAACGGAACCTCACTAAAACCCTATGGGCTCCTACAGAACACTGCAGGTGCCTACGGAACCCTACAGACCCCTACGGAACCCTACAGACACCTGCGGGCACTTACGGAACCCTGCAGGCCCCTACGGAACCCTACAGGTCCATACAGAACCCCACAGGGCCCTACGGAAATTTACCAGCCACTACGGAACTCTACGGGTCCCTACGGAACCCTGCAGAACCCTCCGGAACCTTACAGAATCCCACAGACTCCTACAGACTTCTGCGGGCACTTACACAACCCTACAGGTCCCTACGGAAATCTACGGGACTCTATGGGCCCCTAGGGAACCCTATAGATTTCGATGGAACCCTACGAGGCCCTCTGGAACCCTACAGAATACTCCAGGACCCGACAGCACTCTACAAGACCCTTAGCAACACAACGGAACCTCACTAAAACCCTATGGGCTCCTACAGAACACTGCAGGTGCCTACGGAACCCTACAGACCCCTACGGAACCCTACAGACACCTGCGGGCACTTACGGAAACCTGCAGGCCCCTACGGAACCCTACAGGTCCATACAGAACCCCACAGGGCCCTACGGAACTTTACCAGCCACTACGGAACTCTACGGGTCCCTACGGAACCCTGCAGAACCCTCCGGAACCTTACAGAATCCCACAGACTCCTACAGACTTCTGCGGGCACTTACACAACCCTACAGGTCCCTACGGAAATCTACGGGACTCTACGGGCCCCTAGGGAACCCTATAGATTTCGATGGAACCCTACGAGGCCCTCTGGAACCCTACAGAATACTCCAGGACCCGACAGCACTCTACAAGACCCTTAGCAACACAACGGAACCTCACTAAAACCCTATGGGCTCCTACAGAACACTGCAGGTGCCTACGGAACCCTACAGACCCCTACGGAACCCTACAGACACCTGCGGGCACTTACGGAAACCTGCAGGCCCCTACGGAACCCTACAGGTCCATACAGAACCCCACAGGGCCCTACGGAACTTTACCAGCCACTACGGAACTCTACGGGTCCCTACAGAACCCT
Source organism: Numenius arquata (assembly GCF_964106895.1). Taxonomy (NCBI): domain Eukaryota; kingdom Metazoa; phylum Chordata; class Aves; order Charadriiformes; family Scolopacidae; genus Numenius; species Numenius arquata. The sequence goes on from NW_027415765.1 coordinate 53,486, forward strand.
GCAGAACCCTCCGGAACCTTACAGAATCCCACAGACTCCTACAGACTTCTGCGGGCACTTACACAACCCTACAGGTCCCTACGGAAATCTACGGGACTCTACGGGCCCCTAGGGAACCCTTCAGATTTCGACGGAACCCTACCAGCCCCTCTGGAACCCTACAGAATACTCCAGGACCCGACAGCACTCTACAAGACCCTTAGCAACACAACGGAACCTCACTAAAACCCTATGGGCTCCTACAGAACACTGCAGGCGCCTACGGAACCCTACAGACCCCTACAGAATACTACCAGCCACTACAGAAAAATATGGCCCCTACGGAACTCTACGGAACCTGGCAGAAACACTGTGGGCCCCTACAGGCCCTTGCGGGCACTTGCAGAACTCTGCAGGAACCCACGGAACTTTATGGAACCCTACCAGCCCCTACGGAAGCCTAAAGACCCTTGCAGGCAGTTACGGAACGGTACAGGGCCCTAGGGAACTTTACCAGCCACTATGGAACTCTACGGGCCCCTACGGAACCCTGCAGAACCCTCCAGAACCTTACAGAATCCCACGGATTCCTACAGACTCCTGCGGGCACTTACTCAACCCTAGAGGACCCTACGGAACACTACTGGCTCCTGCGGTACTCCAGAGGCCTCTAGGGAACCTACGAAGCTCTACGGAACCCTATGGATCCTTACGGAACAGTACGGGCCCCTTCAGACCTCTGCGGGTGCTTATGGAAACCTACAGGACCCTACGGAACTCTACGAGACTCTACAGGCCCCTAGGGAACACCACAGGCCCCTACGGAACCCTACACAACCCTCCGGAAACATATGGCACCCTACAAGCTCCTACCAACCCCTGCGGGCACTTACACAACCCTACAGGCCCCTACGGAAATCTACGGGACTCTAAGGGCCCCTAGGGAACCCTTCAGATTTCGACGGAACCCTACCAGCCCCTCTGGAACCCTACAGAATACTCCAGGACCCGACAGCACTCTACAAGACCCTTAGCAACACAACGGAACCTCACTAAAACCCTATGGGCTCCTACAGAACACTGCAGGCGCCTACGGAACCCTACAGACCCCTACAGAATACTACCAGCCACTACAGAAAAATATGGCCCCTACGGAACTGTACGGAACCTGGCAGAAACACTGTGGGCCCCTACAGGCCCTTGCGGGCACTTGCAGAACTCTGCAGGAACCCACGGAACTTTATGGAACCCTACCAGCCCCTACGGAAGCCTAAAGACCATTGCAGGCAGTTACGGAACGGTACAGGGCCCTAGGGAACTTTACCAGCCACTACGGAACTCTACGGGCCCCTACGGAACCCTGCAGAACCCTCCAGAACCTTACAGAATCCCACGGATTCCTACAGACTCCTGCGGGCACTTACTCAACCCTAGAGGACCCTACGGAACACTACTGGCTCCTGCGGTACTCCAGAGGCCTCTAGGGAACCTACGAAGCTCTACGGAACCCTATGGATCCTTACGGAACAGTACGGGCCCCTTCAGACCTCTGCGGGTGCTTATGGAAACCTACAGGACCCTACGGAACTGTACGAGACTCTACAGGCCCCTAGGGAACACCACAGGCCCCTACGGAACCCTACACAACCCTCCGGAAACATATGGCACCCTACAAGCTCCTACCAACCCCTGCGGGCACTTACACAACCCTACAGGCCCCTACGGAAATCTACGGGACTCTAAGGGCCCCTAGGGAACCCTTCAGATTTCGACGGAACCCTACCAGCCCCTCTGGAACCCTACAGAATACTCCAGGACCCGACAGCACTCTACAAGACCCTTAGCAACACAACGGAACCTCACTAAAACCCTATGGGCTCCTACAGAACACTGCAGGCGCCTACGGAACCCTACAGACCCCTACAGAATACTACCAGCCACTACAGAAAAATATGGTCCCTACGGAACTCTACGGAACCTGACAGAAACACTGTGGGCCCCTACAGGCCCTTGCGGGCACTTGCAGAACTCTGCAGGAACCCACGGAACTTTATGGAACCCTACCAGCCCCTATGGAAGCCTAAAGACCGTTGCAGGCAGTTACGGAACGGTACAGGGCCCTAGGGAACTTTACCAGCCACTATGGAACTCTACGGGCCCCTACGGAACCCTGCAGAACCCTCCAGAACCTTACAGAATCCCACGGATTCCTACAGACTCCTGCGGGCACTTACTCAACCCTAGAGGATCCTAAGGAACACTGCCAGCTCCTATGGAAGGAACCCTACGGGCCCCTACAGAACACTACTGGCTCCTGCGGTACTCCAGAGGCCTCTAGGGAACCTACGAAGCTCTACGGAACCCTATGGATCCTTACGGAACAGTACGGGCCCCTTCAGACCTCTGCGGGCCCTTATGGAAACCTACAGGACCCTACGGAACTGTACGAGACTCTACAGGCCCCTAGGGAACACCAAAGGCCCCTACGGAACCCTACACAACCCTCCGGAAACATATGGCACCCTACAAGCTCCTACCAACCCCCGCGGGCACTTACACAACCCTACAGGTCCCTACGGAAATCTACGGGACTCTACGGGCCCCTAGGGAACCCTTCAGATTTCGACGGAACCCTACCAGCCCCTCTGGAACCCTACAGAATACTCCAGGACCCGACAGCACTCTACAAGACCCTTAGCAACACAACGGAACCTCACTAAAACCCTATGGGCTCCTACAGAACACTGCAGGTGCCTACGGAACCCTACAGACCCCTACGGAACCCTACAGACACCTGCGGGCACTTACGGAACCCTGCAGGCCCCTACGGAACCCTACAGGTCCATACAGAACCCCACAGGGCCCTACGGAACTTTACCAGCCACTACGGAACTCTACGGGTCCCTACAGAACCCTGCAGAACCCTCCGGAACCTTACAGAATCCCACAGACTCCTACAGACTTCTGCGGGCACTTACACAACCCTACAGGTCCCTACGGAAATCTACGGGACTCTACGGGCCCCTAGGGAACTTTTCAGATTTCGACGGAACCCTACGAGGCCCTCTGGAACCCTACAGAATACTCCAGGACCCGACAGCACTCTACAAGACCCTTAGCAACACAACGGAACCTCACTAAAACCCTATGGGCTCCTACAGAACACTGCAGGTGCCTACGGAACCCTACAGACCCCTACGGAACCCTACAGACACCTGCGGGCACTTACGGAACCCTGCAGGCCCCTACGGAACCCTACAGGTCCATACAGAACCCCACAGGGCCCTACGGAAATTTACCAGCCACTACGGAACTCTACGGGTCCCTACGGAACCCTGCAGAACCCTCCGGAACCTTACAGAATCCCACAGACTCCTACAGACTTCTGCGGGCACTTACACAACCCTACAGGTCCCTACGGAAATCTACGGGACTCTATGGGCCCCTAGGGAACCCTATAGATTTCGATGGAACCCTACGAGGCCCTCTGGAACCCTACAGAATACTCCAGGACCCGACAGCACTCTACAAGACCCTTAGCAACACAACGGAACCTCACTAAAACCCTATGGGCTCCTACAGAACACTGCAGGTGCCTACGGAACCCTACAGACCCCTACGGAACCCTACAGACACCTGCGGGCACTTACGGAAACCTGCAGGCCCCTACGGAACCCTACAGGTCCATACAGAACCCCACAGGGCCCTACGGAACTTTACCAGCCACTACGGAACTCTACGGGTCCCTACGGAACCCTGCAGAACCCTCCGGAACCTTACAGAATCCCACAGACTCCTACAGACTTCTGCGGGCACTTACACAACCCTACAGGTCCCTACGGAAATCTACGGGACTCTACGGGCCCCTAGGGAACCCTATAGATTTCGATGGAACCCTACGAGGCCCTCTGGAACCCTACAGAATACTCCAGGACCCGACAGCACTCTACAAGACCCTTAGCAACACAACGGAACCTCACTAAAACCCTATGGGCTCCTACAGAACACTGCAGGTGCCTACGGAACCCTACAGACCCCTACGGAACCCTACAGACACCTGCGGGCACTTACGGAAACCTGCAGGCCCCTACGGAACCCTACAGGTCCATACAGAACCCCACAGGGCCCTACGGAACTTTACCAGCCACTACGGAACTCTACGGGTCCCTACAGAACCCTGCAGAACCCTCCGGAACCTTACAGAATCCCACAGACTCCTACAGACTTCTGCGGGCACTTACACAACCCTACAGGTCCCTACGGAAATCTACGGGACTCTACGGGCCCCTAGGGAACCCTTCAGATTTCGACGGAACCCTACCAGCCCCTCTGGAACCCTACAGAATACTCCAGGACCCGACAGCACTCTACAAGACCCTTAGCAACACAACGGAACCTCACTAAAACCCTATGGGCTCCTACAGAACACTGCAGGCGCCTACGGAACCCTACAGACCCCTACAGAATACTACCAGCCACTACAGAAAAATATGGCCCCTACGGAACTCTACGGAACCTGGCAGAAACACTGTGGGCCCCTACAGGCCCTTGCGGGCACTTGCAGAACTCTGCAGGAACCCACGGAACTTTATGGAACCCTACCAGCCCCTACGGAAGCCTAAAGACCCTTGCAGGCAGTTACGGAACGGTACAGGGCCCTAGGGAACTTTACCAGCCACTATGGAACTCTACGGGCCCCTACGGAACCCTGCAGAACCCTCCAGAACCTTACAGAATCCCACGGATTCCTACAGACTCCTGCGGGCACTTACTCAACCCTAGAGGACCCTACGGAACACTACTGGCTCCTGCGGTACTCCAGAGGCCTCTAGGGAACCTACGAAGCTCTACGGAACCCTATGGATCCTTACGGAACAGTACGGGCCCCTTCAGACCTCTGCGGGTGCTTATGGAAACCTACAGGACCCTACGGAACTCTACGAGACTCTACAGGCCCCTAGGGAACACCACAGGCCCCTACGGAACCCTACACAACCCTCCGGAAACATATGGCACCCTACAAGCTCCTACCAACCCCTGCGGGCACTTACACAACCCTACAGGCCCCTACGGAAATCTACGGGACTCTAAGGGCCCCTAGGGAACCCTTCAGATTTCGACGGAACCCTACCAGCCCCTCTGGAACCCTACAGAATACTCCAGGACCCGACAGCACTCTACAAGACCCTTAGCAACACAACGGAACCTCACTAAAACCCTATGGGCTCCTACAGAACACTGCAGGCGCCTACGGAACCCTACAGACCCCTACAGAATACTACCAGCCACTACAGAAAAATATGGCCCCTACGGAACTGTACGGAACCTGGCAGAAACACTGTGGGCCCCTACAGGCCCTTGCGGGCACTTGCAGAACTCTGCAGGAACCCACGGAACTTTATGGAACCCTACCAGCCCCTACGGAAGCCTAAAGACCATTGCAGGCAGTTACGGAACGGTACAGGGCCCTAGGGAACTTTACCAGCCACTACGGAACTCTACGGGCCCCTACGGAACCCTGCAGAACCCTCCAGAACCTTACAGAATCCCACGGATTCCTACAGACTCCTGCGGGCACTTACTCAACCCTAGAGGACCCTACGGAACACTACTGGCTCCTGCGGTACTCCAGAGGCCTCTAGGGAACCTACGAAGCTCTACGGAACCCTATGGATCCTTACGGAACAGTACGGGCCCCTTCAGACCTCTGCGGGTGCTTATGGAAACCTACAGGACCCTACGGAACTGTACGAGACTCTACAGGCCCCTAGGGAACACCACAGGCCCCTACGGAACCCTACACAACCCTCCGGAAACATATGGCACCCTACAAGCTCCTACCAACCCCTGCGGGCACTTACACAACCCTACAGGCCCCTACGGAAATCTACGGGACTCTAAGGGCCCCTAGGGAACCCTTCAGATTTCGACGGAACCCTACCAGCCCCTCTGGAACCCTACAGAATACTCCAGGACCCGACAGCACTCTACAAGACCCTTAGCAACACAACGGAACCTCACTAAAACCCTATGGGCTCCTACAGAACACTGCAGGCGCCTACGGAACCCTACAGACCCCTACAGAATACTACCAGCCACTACAGAAAAATATGGTCCCTACGGAACTCTACGGAACCTGACAGAAACACTGTGGGCCCCTACAGGCCCTTGCGGGCACTTGCAGAACTCTGCAGGAACCCACGGAACTTTATGGAACCCTACCAGCCCCTATGGAAGCCTAAAGACCGTTGCAGGCAGTTACGGAACGGTACAGGGCCCTAGGGAACTTTACCAGCCACTATGGAACTCTACGGGCCCCTACGGAACCCTGCAGAACCCTCCAGAACCTTACAGAATCCCACGGATTCCTACAGACTCCTGCGGGCACTTACTCAACCCTAGAGGATCCTAAGGAACACTGCCAGCTCCTATGGAAGGAACCCTACGGGCCCCTACAGAACACTACTGGCTCCTGCGGTACTCCAGAGGCCTCTAGGGAACCTACGAAGCTCTACGGAACCCTATGGATCCTTACGGAACAGTACGGGCCCCTTCAGACCTCTGCGGGCCCTTATGGAAACCTACAGGACCCTACGGAACTGTACGAGACTCTACAGGCCCCTAGGGAACACCAAAGGCCCCTACGGAACCCTACACAACCCTCCGGAAACATATGGCACCCTACAAGCTCCTACCAACCCCCGCGGGCACTTACACAACCCTACAGGTCCCTACGGAAATCTACGGGACTCTACGGGCCCCTAGGGAACCCTTCAGATTTCGACGGAACCCTACCAGCCCCTCTGGAACCCTACAGAATACTCCAGGACCCGACAGCACTCTACAAGACCCTTAGCAACACAACGGAACCTCACTAAAACCCTATGGGCTCCTACAGAACACTGCAGGTGCCTACGGAACCCTACAGACCCCTACGGAACCCTACAGACACCTGCGGGCACTTACGGAACCCTGCAGGCCCCTACGGAACCCTACAGGTCCATACAGAACCCCACAGGGCCCTACGGAACTTTACCAGCCACTACGGAACTCTACGGGTCCCTACAGAACCCTGCAGAACCCTCCGGAACCTTACAGAATCCCACAGACTCCTACAGACTTCTGCGGGCACTTACACAACCCTACAGGTCCCTACGGAAATCTACGGGACTCTACGGGCCCCTAGGGAACTTTTCAGATTTCGACGGAACCCTACGAGGCCCTCTGGAACCCTACAGAATACTCCAGGACCCGACAGCACTCTACAAGACCCTTAGCAACACAACGGAACCTCACTAAAACCCTATGGGCTCCTACAGAACACTGCAGGTGCCTACGGAACCCTACAGACCCCTACGGAACCCTACAGACACCTGCGGGCACTTACGGAACCCTGCAGGCCCCTACGGAACCCTACAGGTCCATACAGAACCCCACAGGGCCCTACGGAAATTTACCAGCCACTACGGAACTCTACGGGTCCCTACGGAACCCTGCAGAACCCTCCGGAACCTTACAGAATCCCACAGACTCCTACAGACTTCTGCGGGCACTTACACAACCCTACAGGTCCCTACGGAAATCTACGGGACTCTATGGGCCCCTAGGGAACCCTATAGATTTCGATGGAACCCTACCAGCCCCTCTGGAACCCTACAGAATACTCCAGGACCCGACAGCACTCTACAAGACCCTTAGCAACACAACGGAACCTCACTAAAACCCTATGGGCTCCTACAGAACACTGCAGGTGCCTACGGAACCCTACAGACCCCTACGGAACCCTACAGACACCTGCGGGCACTTACGGAAACCTGCAGGCCCCTACGGAACCCTACAGGTCCATACAGAACCCCACAGGGCCCTACGGAACTTTACCAGCCACTACGGAACTCTACGGGTCCCTACGGAACCCTGCAGAACCCTCCGGAACCTTACAGAATCCCACAGACTCCTACAGACTTCTGCGGGCACTTACACAACCCTACAGGTCCCTACGGAAATCTACGGGACTCTATGGGCCCCTAGGGAACCCTATAGATTTCGATGGAACCCTACGAGGCCCTCTGGAACCCTACAGAATACTCCAGGACCCGACAGCACTCTACAAGACCCTTAGCAACACAACGGAACCTCACTAAAACCCTATGGGCTCCTACAGAACACTGCAGGTGCCTACGGAACCCTACAGACCCCTACGGAACCCTACAGACACCTGCGGGCACTTACGGAACCCTGCAGGCCCCTACGGAACCCTACAGGTCCATACAGAACCCCACAGGGCCCTACGGAACTTTACCAGCCACTACGGAACTCTACGGGTCCCTACAGAACCCTGCAGAACCCTCCGGAACCTTACAGAATCCCACAGACTCCTACAGACTTCTGCGGGCACTTACACAACCCTACAGGTCCCTACGGAAATCTACGGGACTCTATGGGCCCCTAGGGAACCCTATAGATTTCGATGGAACCCTACGAGGCCCTCTGGAACCCTACAGAATACTCCAGGACCCGACAGCACTCTACAAGACCCTTAGCAACACAACGGAACCTCACTAAAACCCTATGGGCTCCTACAGAACACTGCAGGTGCCTACGGAACCCTACAGACCCCTACGGAACCCTACAGACACCTGCGGGCACTTACGGAACCCTGCAGGCCCCTACGGAACCCTACAGGTCCATACAGAACCCCACAGGGCCCTACGGAACTTTACCAGCCACTACGGAACTCTACGGGTCCCTACAGAACCCTGCAGAACCCTCCGGAACCTTACAGAATCCCACAGACTCCTACAGACTTCTGCGGGCACTTACACAACCCTACAGGTCCCTACGGAAATCTACGGGACTCTACGGGCCCCTAGGGAACCCTTCAGATTTCGACGGAACCCTACCAGCCCCTCTGGAACCCTACAGAATACTCCAGGACCCGACAGCACTCTACAAGACCCTTAGCAACACAACGGAACCTCACTAAAACCCTATGGGCTCCTACAGAACACTGCAGGCGCCTACGGAACCCTACAGACCCCTACAGAATACTACCAGCCACTACAGAAAAATATGGCCCCTACGGAACTCTACGGAACCTGGCAGAAACACTGTGGGCCCCTACAGGCCCTTGCGGGCACTTGCAGAACTCTGCAGGAACCCACGGAACTTTATGGAACCCTACCAGCCCCTACGGAAGCCTAAAGACCCTTGCAGGCAGTTACGGAACGGTACAGGGCCCTAGGGAACTTTACCAGCCACTACGGAACTCTACGGGCCCCTACGGAACCCTGCAGAACCCTCCAGAACCTTACAGAATCCCACGGATTCCTACAGACTCCTGCGGGCACTTACTCAACCCTAGAGGAACCTACGGAACACTGCCAGCTCCTATGGAAGGAACCCTACGGGCCCCTACAGAACACTACTGGCTCCTGCGGTACTCCAGAGGCCTCTAGGGAACCTACGAAGCTCTACAGAACCCTATGGATCCTTACGGAACAGTACGGGCCCCTTCAGACCTCTGCGGGCGCTTATGGAAACCTACAGGACCCTACGGAACTCTACGAGACTCTACAGGCCCCTAGGGAACACCACAGGCCCCTACGGAACCCTACACAACCCTCCGGAAACATATGGCACCCTACAAGCTCCTACCAACCCCTGCGGGCACTTACACAACCCTACAGGCCCCTACGGAAATCTACGGGACTCTACGGGCCCCTAGGGAACCCTTCAGATTTCGACGGAACCCTACGAGGCCCTCTGGAACCCTACAGAATACTCCAGGACCCGACAGCACTCTACAAGACCCTTAGCAACACAACGGAACCTCACTAAAACCCTATGGGCTCCTACAGAACACTGCAGGTGCCTACGGAACCCTACAGATCCCTACGGAACCCTACAGACACCTGCGGGCACTTACGGAAACCTGCAGGCCCCTACGGAACCCTACAGGTCCATACAGAACCCCACAGGGCCCTACGGAACTTTACCAGCCACTACAGAACTCTACGGGTCCCTACGGAACCCTGCAGAACCCTCCGGAACCTTACAGAATCCCACAGACTCCTACAGACTTCTGCGGGCACTTACACAACCCTACAGGTCCCTACGGAAATCTACGGGACTCTACGGGCCCCTAGGGAACCCTTCAGATTTCGACGGAACCCTACGAGGCCCTCTGGAACCCTACAGAATACTCCAGGACCCGACAGCACTCTACAAGACCCTTAGCAACACAACGGAACCTCACTAAAACCCTATGGGCTCCTACAGAACACTGCAGGTGCCTACGGAACCCTACAGACCCCTACGGAACCCTACAGACACCTGCGGGCACTTACGGAACCCTGCAGGCCCCTACGGAACCCTACAGGTCCATACAGAACCCCACAGGGCCCTACGGAAATTTACCAGCCACTACGGAACTCTACGGGTCCCTACGGAACCCTGCAGAACCCTCCGGAACCTTACAGAATCCCACAGACTCCTACAGACTTCTGCGGGCACTTACACAACCCTACAGGTCCCTACGGAAATCTACGGGACTCTATGGGCCCCTAGGGAACCCTATAGATTTCGATGGAACCCTACGAGGCCCTATGGAACCCTACAGAATACTCCAGGACCCGACAGCACTCTACAAGACCCTTAGCAACACAACGGAACCTCACTAAAACCCTATGGGCTCCTACAGAACACTGCAGGTGCCTACGGAACCCTACAGACCCCTACGGAACCCTACAGACACCTGCGGGCACTTACGGAAACCTGCAGGCCCCTACGGAACCCTACAGGTCCATACAGAACCCCACAGGGCCCTACGGAACTTTACCAGCCACTACGGAACTCTACGGGTCCCTACGGAACCCTGCAGAACCCTCCGGAACCTTACAGAATCCCACAGACTCCTACAGACTTCTGCGGGCACTTACACAACCCTACAGGTCCCTACGGAAATCTACGGGACTCTATGGGCCCCTAGGGAACCCTATAGATTTCGATGGAACCCTACGAGGCCCTCTGGAACCCTACAGAATACTCCAGGACCCGACAGCACTCTACAAGACCCTTAGCAACACAACGGAACCTCACTAAAACCCTATGGGCTCCTACAGAACACTGCAGGTGCCTACGGAACCCTACAGACCCCTACGGAACCCTACAGACACCTGCGGGCACTTACGGAACCCTGCAGGCCCCTACGGAACCCTACAGGTCCATACAGAACCCCACAGGGCCCTACGGAACTTTACCAGCCACTACGGAACTCTACGGGTCCCTACAGAACCCTGCAGAACCCTCCGGAACCTTACAGAATCCCACAGACTCCTACAGACTTCTGCGGGCACTTACACAACCCTACAGGTCCCTACGGAAATCTACGGGACTCTACGGGCCCCTAGGGAACCCTTCAGATTTCGACGGAACCCTACCAGCCCCTCTGGAACCCTACAGAATACTCCAGGACCCGACAGCACTCTACAAGACCCTTAGCAACACAACGGAACCTCACTAAAACCCTATGGGCTCCTACAGAACACTGCAGGTGCCTACGGAACCCTACAGACCCCTACAGAATACTACCAGCCACTACAGAAAAATATGGCCCCTACGGAACTCTACGGAACCTGGCAGAAACACTGTGGGCCCCTACAGGCCCTTGCGGGCACTTGCAGAACTCTGCAGGAACCCACGGAACTTTATGGAACCCTACCAGCCCCTACGGAAGCCTAAAGACCCTTGCAGGCAGTTACGGAACGGTACAGGGCCCTAGGGAACTTTACCAGCCACTACGGAACTCTACGGGCCCCTACGGAACCCTGCAGAACCCTCCAGAACCTTACAGAATCCCACGGATTCCTACAGACTCCTGCGGGCACTTACTCAACCCTAGAGGACCCTACGGAACACTGCCAGCTCCTATGGAAGGAACCCTACGGGCCCCTACAGAACACTACTGGCTCCTGCGGTACTCCAGAGGCCTCTAGGGAACCTACGAAGCTCTACAGAACCCTATGGATCCTTACGGAACAGTACGGGCCCCTTCAGACCTCTGCGGGCGCTTATGGAAACCTACAGGACCCTACGGAACTCTACGAGACTCTACAGGCCCCTAGGGAACACCACAGGCCCCTACGGAACCCTACACAACCCTCCGGAAACATATGGCACCCTACAAGCTCCTACCAACCCCTGCGGGCACTTACACAACCCTACAGGCCCCTACGGAAATCTACGGGACTCTACGGGCCCCTAGGGAACCCTTCAGATTTCGACGGAACCCTACGAGGCCCTCTGGAACCCTACAGAATACTCCAGGACCCGACAGCACTCTACAAGACCCTTAGCAACACAACGGAACCTCACTAAAACCCTATGGGCTCCTACAGAACACTGCAGGTGCCTACGGAACCCTACAGATCCCTACGGAACCCTACAGACACCTGCGGGCACTTACGGAAACCTGCAGGCCCCTACGGAACCCTACAGGTCCATACAGAACCCCACAGGGCCCTACGGAACTTTACCAGCCACTACAGAACTCTACGGGTCCCTACGGAACCCTGCAGAACCCTCCGGAACCTTACAGAATCCCACAGACTCCTACAGACTTCTGCGGGCACTTACACAACCCTACAGGTCCCTACGGAAATCTACGGGACTCTACGGGCCCCTAGGGAACCCTTCAGATTTCGACGGAACCCTACGAGGCCCTCTGGAACCCTACAGAATACTCCAGGACCCGACAGCACTCTACAAGACCCTTAGCAACACAACGGAACCTCACTAAAACCCTATGGGCTCCTACAGAACACTGCAGGTGCCTACGGAACCCTACAGACCCCTACGGAACCCTACAGACACCTGCGGGCACTTACGGAACCCTGCAGGCCCCTACGGAACCCTACAGGTCCATACAGAACCCCACAGGGCCCTACGGAAATTTACCAGCCACTACGGAACTCTACGGGTCCCTACGGAACCCTGCAGAACCCTCCGGAACCTTACAGAATCCCACAGACTCCTACAGACTTCTGCGGGCACTTACACAACCCTACAGGTCCCTACGGAAATCTACGGGACTCTATGGGCCCCTAGGGAACCCTATAGATTTCGATGGAACCCTACGAGGCCCTATGGAACCCTACAGAATACTCCAGGACCCGACAGCACTCTACAAGACCCTTAGCAACACAACGGAACCTCACTAAAACCCTATGGGCTCCTACAGAACACTGCAGGTGCCTACGGAACCCTACAGACCCCTACGGAACCCTACAGACACCTGCGGGCACTTACGGAAACCTGCAGGCCCCTACGGAACCCTACAGGTCCATACAGAACCCCACAGGGCCCTACGGAACTTTACCAGCCACTACGGAACTCTACGGGTCCCTACGGAACCCTGCAGAACCCTCCGGAACCTTACAGAATCCCACAGACTCCTACAGACTTCTGCGGGCACTTACACAACCCTACAGGTCCCTACGGAAATCTACGGGACTCTATGGGCCCCTAGGGAACCCTATAGATTTCGATGGAACCCTACGAGGCCCTCTGGAACCCTACAGAATACTCCAGGACCCGACAGCACTCTACAAGACCCTTAGCAACACAACGGAACCTCACTAAAACCCTATGGGCTCCTACAGAACACTGCAGGTGCCTACGGAACCCTACAGACCCCTACGGAACCCTACAGACACCTGCGGGCACTTACGGAACCCTGCAGGCCCCTACGGAACCCTACAGGTCCATACAGAACCCCACAGGGCCCTACGGAACTTTACCAGCCACTACGGAACTCTACGGGTCCCTACAGAACCCTGCAGAACCCTCCGGAACCTTACAGAATCCCACAGACTCCTACAGACTTCTGCGGGCACTTACACAACCCTACAGGTCCCTACGGAAATCTACGGGACTCTACGGGCCCCTAGGGAACCCTTCAGATTTCGACGGAACCCTACCAGCCCCTCTGGAACCCTACAGAATACTCCAGGACCCGACAGCACTCTACAAGACCCTTAGCAACACAACGGAACCTCACTAAAACCCTATGGGCTCCTACAGAACACTGCAGGTGCCTACGGAACCCTACAGACCCCTACAGAATACTACCAGCCACTACAGAAAAATATGGCCCCTACGGAACTCTACGGAACCTGGCAGAAACACTGTGGGCCCCTACAGGCCCTTGCGGGCACTTGCAGAACTCTGCAGGAACCCACGGAACTTTATGGAACCCTACCAGCCCCTACGGAAGCCTAAAGACCCTTGCAGGCAGTTACGGAACGGTACAGGGCCCTAGGGAACTTTACCAGCCACTACGGAACTCTACGGGCCCCTACGGAACCCTGCAGAACCCTCCAGAACCTTACAGAATCCCACGGATTCCTACAGACTCCTGCGGGCACTTACTCAACCCTAGAGGACCCTACGGAACACTACTGGCTCCTGCGGTACTCCAGAGGCCTCTAGGGAACCTACGAAGCTCTACGGAACCCTATGGATCCTTACGGAACAGTACGGGCCCCTTCAGACCTCTGCGGGCCCTTATGGAAACCTACAGGACCCTACGGAACTCTATGAGACTCTACAGGCCCCTAGGGAACACCACAGGCCCCTACGGAACCCTACACAACCCTCCGGAAACATATGGCACCCTACAAGCTCCTACCAACCCCTGCGGGCACTTACACAACCCTACAGGCCCCTACGGAAATCTACGGGACTCTAAGGGCCCCTAGGGAACCCTTCAGATTTCGACGGAACCCTACCAGCCCCTCTGGAACCCTACAGAATACTCCAGGACCCGACAGCACTCTACAAGACCCTTAGCAACACAACGGAACCTCACTAAAACCCTATGGGCTCCTACAGAACACTGCAGGCGCCTACGGAACCCTACAGACCCCTACAGAATACTACCAGCCACTACAGAAAAATATGGCCCCTACGGAACTGTACGGAACCTGGCAGAAACACTGTGGGCCCCTACAGGCCCTTGCGGGCACTTGCAGAACTCTGCAGGAACCCACGGAACTTTATGGAACCCTACCAGCCCCTACGGAAGCCTAAAGACCATTGCAGGCAGTTACGGAACGGTACAGGGCCCTAGGGAACTTTACCAGCCACTACGGAACTCTACGGGCCCCTACGGAACCCTGCAGAACCCTCCAGAACCTTACAGAATCCCACGGATTCCTACAGACTCCTGCGGGCACTTACTCAACCCTAGAGGACCCTACGGAACACTACTGGCTCCTGCGGTACTCCAGAGGCCTCTAGGGAACCTACGAAGCTCTACGGAACCCTATGGATCCTTACGGAACAGTACGGGCCCCTTCAGACCTCTGCGGGTGCTTATGGAAACCTACAGGACCCTACGGAACTCTACGAGACTCTACAGGCCCCTAGGGAACACCACAGGCCCCTACGGAACCCTACACAACCCTCCGGAAACATATGGCACCCTACAAGCTCCTACCAACCCCTGCGGGCACTTACACAACCCTACAGGCCCCTACGGAAATCTACGGGACTCTACGGGCCCCTAGGGAACCCTTCAGATTTCGACGGAACCCTACCAGCCCCTCTGGAACCCTACAGAATACTCCAGGACCCGACAGCACTCTACAAGACCCTTAGCAACACAACGGAACCTCACTAAAACCCTATGGGCTCCTACAGAACACTGCAGGCGCCTACGGAACCCTACAGACCCCTACAGAATACTACCAGCCACTACAGAAAAATATGGTCCCTACGGAACTCTACAGAACCTGACAGAAACACTGTGGGCCCCTACAGGCCCTTGCGGGCACTTGCAGAACTCTGCAGGAACCCACGGAACTTTATGGAACCCTACCAGCCCCTATGGAAGCCTAAAGACCGTTGCAGGCAGTTACGGAACGGTACAGGGCCCTAGGGAACTTTACCAGCCACTATGGAACTCTACGGGCCCCTACGGAACCCTGCAGAACCCTCCAGAACCTTACAGAATCCCACGGATTCCTACAGACTCCTGCGGGCACTTACTCAACCCTAGAGGATCCTAAGGAACACTGCCAGCTCCTATGGAAGGAACCCTACGGGCCCCTACAGAACACTACTGGCTCCTGCGGTACTCCAGAGGCCTCTAGGGAACCTACGAAGCTCTACGGAACCCTATGGATCCTTACGGAACAGTACGGGCCCCTTCAGACCTCTGCGGGCCCTTATGGAAACCTACAGGACCCTACGGAACTGTACGAGACTCTACAGGCCCCTAGGGAACACCAAAGGCCCCTACGGAACCCTACACAACCCTCCGGAAACATATGGCACCCTACAAGCTCCTACCAACCCCCGCGGGCACTTACACAACCCTACAGGTCCCTACGGAAATCTACGGGACTCTACGGGCCCCTAGGGAACCCTTCAGATTTCGACGGAACCCTACCAGCCCCTCTGGAACCCTACAGAATACTCCAGGACCCGACAGCACTCTACAAGACCCTTAGCAACACAACGGAACCTCACTAAAACCCTATGGGCTCCTACAGAACACTGCAGGTGCCTACGGAACCCTACAGACCCCTACGGAACCCTACAGACACCTGCGGGCACTTACGGAACCCTGCAGGCCCCTACGGAACCCTACAGGTCCATACAGAACCCCACAGGGCCCTACGGAACTTTACCAGCCACTACAGAACTCTACGGGTCCCTACGGAACCCTGCAGAACCCTCCGGAACCTTACAGAATCCCACAGACTCCTACAGACTTCTGCGGGCACTTACACAACCCTACAGGTCCCTACGGAAATCTACGGGACTCTACGGGCCCCTAGGGAACCCTTCAGATTTCGACGGAACCCTACGAGGCCCTCTGGAACCCTACAGAATACTCCAGGACCCGACAGCACTCTACAAGACCCTTAGCAACACAACGGAACCTCACTAAAACCCTATGGGCTCCTACAGAACACTGCAGGTGCCTACGGAACCCTACAGACCCCTACGGAACCCTACAGACACCTGCGGGCACTTACGGAACCCTGCAGGCCCCTACGGAACCCTACAGGTCCATACAGAACCCCACAGGGCCCTACGGAAATTTACCAGCCACTACGGAACTCTACGGGTCCCTACGGAACCCTGCAGAACCCTCCGGAACCTTACAGAATCCCACAGACTCCTACAGACTTCTGCGGGCACTTACACAACCCTACAGGTCCCTACGGAAATCTACGGGACTCTATGGGCCCCTAGGGAACCCTATAGATTTCGATGGAACCCTACGAGGCCCTATGGAACCCTACAGAATACTCCAGGACCCGACAGCACTCTACAAGACCCTTAGCAACACAACGGAACCTCACTAAAACCCTATGGGCTCCTACAGAACACTGCAGGTGCCTACGGAACCCTACAGACCCCTACGGAACCCTACAGACACCTGCGGGCACTTACGGAAACCTGCAGGCCCCTACGGAACCCTACAGGTCCATACAGAACCCCACAGGGCCCTACGGAACTTTACCAGCCACTACGGAACTCTACGGGTCCCTACGGAACCCTGCAGAACCCTCCGGAACCTTACAGAATCCCACAGACTCCTACAGACTTCTGCGGGCACTTACACAACCCTACAGGTCCCTACGGAAATCTACGGGACTCTATGGGCCCCTAGGGAACCCTATAGATTTCGATGGAACCCTACGAGGCCCTCTGGAACCCTACAGAATACTCCAGGACCCGACAGCACTCTACAAGACCCTTAGCAACACAACGGAACCTCACTAAAACCCTATGGGCTCCTACAGAACACTGCAGGTGCCTACGGAACCCTACAGACCCCTACGGAACCCTACAGACACCTGCGGGCACTTACGGAACCCTGCAGGCCCCTACGGAACCCTACAGGTCCATACAGAACCCCACAGGGCCCTACGGAACTTTACCAGCCACTACGGAACTCTACGGGTCCCTACAGAACCCTGCAGAACCCTCCGGAACCTTACAGAATCCCACAGACTCCTACAGACTTCTGCGGGCACTTACACAACCCTACAGGTCCCTACAGAAATCTACGGGACTCTACGGGCCCCTAGGGAACCCTTCAGATTTCGACGGAACCCTACCAGCCCCTCTGGAACCCTACAGAATACTCCAGGACCCGACAGCACTCTACAAGACCCTTAGCAACACAACGGAACCTCACTAAAACCCTATGGGCTCCTACAGAACACTGCAGGTGCCTACGGAACCCTACAGACCCCTACAGAATACTACCAGCCACTACAGAAAAATATGGCCCCTACGGAACTCTACGGAACCTGGCAGAAACACTGTGGGCCCCTACAGGCCCTTGCGGGCACTTGCAGAACTCTGCAGGAACCCACAGAACTTTATGGAACCCTACCAGCCCCTACGGAAGCCTAAAGACCCTTGCAGGCAGTTACGGAACGGTACAGGGCCCTAGGGAACTTTACCAGCCACTACGGAACTCTACGGGCCCCTACGGAACCCTGCAGAACCCTCCAGAACCTTAGAGAATCCCACGGATTCCTACAGACTCCTGCGGGCACTTACTCAACCCTAGAGGACCCTACGGAACACTACTGGCTCCTGCGGTACTCCAGAGGCCTCTAGGGAACCTACGAAGCTCTACGGAACCCTATGGATCCTTACGGAACAGTACGGGCCCCTTCAGACCTCTGCGGGCCCTTATGGAAACCTACAGGACCCTACGGAACTCTATGAGACTCTACAGGCCCCTAGGGAACACCACAGGCCCCTACGGAACCCTACACAACCCTCCGGAAACATATGGCACCCTACAAGCTCCTACCAACCCCTGCGGGCACTTACACAACCCTACAGGCCCCTACCGAAATCTACGGGACTCTAAGGGCCCCTAGGGAACCCTTCAGATTTCGACGGAACCCTACCAGCCCCTCTGGAACCCTACAGAATACTCCAGGACCCGACAGCACTCTACAAGACCCTTAGCAACACAACGGAACCTCACTAAAACCCTATGGGCTCCTACAGAACACTGCAGGCGCCTACGGAACCCTACAGACCCCTACAGAATACTACCAGCCACTACAGAAAAATATGGCCCCTACGGAACTCTACGGAACCTGGCAGAAACACTGTGGGCCCCTACAGGCCCTTGCGGGCACTTGCAGAACTCTGCAGGAACCCACGGAACTTTATGGAACCCTACCAGCCCCTACGGAAGCCTAAAGACCATTGCAGGCAGTTACGGAACGGTACAGGGCCCTAGGGAACTTTACCAGCCACTACGGAACTCTACGGGCCCCTACGGAACCCTGCAGAACCCTCCAGAACCTTACAGAATCCCACGGATTCCTACAGACTCCTGCGGGCACTTACTCAACCCTAGAGGACCCTACGGAACACTACTGGCTCCTGCGGTACTCCAGAGGCCTCTAGGGAACCTACGAAGCTCTACGGAACCCTATGGATCCTTACGGAACAGTACGGGCCCCTTCAGACCTCTGCGGGTGCTTATGGAAACCTACAGGACCCTACGGAACTCTACGAGACTCTACAGGCCCCTAGGGAACACCACAGGCCCCTACGGAACCCTACACAACCCTCCGGAAACATATGGCACCCTACAAGCTCCTACCAACCCCTGCGGGCACTTACACAACCCTACAGGCCCCTACGGAAATCTACGGGACTCTACGGGCCCCTAGGGAACCCTTCAGATTTCGACGGAACCCTACCAGCCCCTCTGGAACCCTACAGAATACTCCAGGACCCGACAGCACTCTACAAGACCCTTAGCAACACAACGGAACCTCACTAAAACCCTATGGGCTCCTACAGAACACTGCAGGCGCCTACGGAACCCTACAGACCCCTACAGAATACTACCAGCCACTACAGAAAAATATGGTCCCTACGGAACTCTACGGAACCTGACAGAAACACTGTGGGCCCCTACAGGCCCTTGCGGGCACTTGCAGAACTCTGCAGGAACCCACGGAACTTTATGGAACCCTACCAGCCCCTATGGAAGCCTAAAGACCGTTGCAGGCAGTTACGGAACGGTACAGGGCCCTAGGGAACTTTACCAGCCACTATGGAACTCTACGGGCCCCTACGGAACCCTGCAGAACCCTCCAGAACCTTACAGAATCCCACGGATTCCTACAGACTCCTGCGGGCACTTACTCAACCCTAGAGGATCCTAAGGAACACTGCCAGCTCCTATGGAAGGAACCCTACGGGCCCCTACAGAACACTACTGGCTCCTGCGGTACTCCAGAGGCCTCTAGGGAACCTACGAAGCTCTACGGAACCCTATGGATCCTTACGGAACAGTACGGGCCCCTTCAGACCTCTGCGGGCCCTTATGGAAACCTACAGGACCCTACGGAACTGTACGAGACTCTACAGGCCCCTAGGGAACACCAAAGGCCCCTACGGAACCCTACACAACCCTCCGGAAACATATGGCACCCTACAAGCTCCTACCAACCCCCGCGGGCACTTACACAACCCTACAGGTCCCTACGGAAATCTACGGGACTCTACGGGCCCCTAGGGAACCCTTCAGATTTCGACGGAACCCTACCAGCCCCTCTGGAACCCTACAGAATACTCCAGGACCCGACAGCACTCTACAAGACCCTTAGCAACACAACGGAACCTCACTAAAACCCTATGGGCTCCTACAGAACACTGCAGGTGCCTACGGAACCCTACAGACCCCTACGGAACCCTACAGACACCTGCGGGCACTTACGGAACCCTGCAGGCCCCTACGGAACCCTACAGGTCCATACAGAACCCCACAGGGCCCTACGGAACTTTACCAGCCACTACGGAACTCTACGGGTCCCTACGGAACCCTGCAGAACCCTCCGGAACCTTACAGAATCCCACAGACTCCTACAGACTTCTGCGGGCACTTACACAACCCTACAGGTCCCTACGGAAATCTACGGGACTCTACGGGCCCCTAGGGAACCCTATAGATTTCGACGGAACCCTACGAGGCCCTCTGGAACCCTACAGAATACTCCAGGACCCGACAGCACTCTACAAGACCCTTAGCAACACAACGGAACCTCACTAAAACCCTATGGGCTCCTACAGAACACTGCAGGTGCCTACGGAACCCTACAGACCCCTACGGAACCCTACAGACACCTGCGGGCACTTACGGAACCCTGCAGGCCCCTACGGAACCCTACAGGTCCATACAGAACCCCACAGGGCCCTACGGAACTTTACCAGCCACTACGGAACTCTACGGGTCCCTACGGAACCCTGCAGAACCCTCCGGAACCTTACAGAATCCCACAGACTCCTACAGACTTCTGCGGGCACTTACACAACCCTACAGGTCCCTACGGAAATCTACGGGACTCTATGGGCCCCTAGGGAACCCTATAGATTTCGATGGAACCCTACGAGGCCCTCTGGAACCCTACAGAATACTCCAGGACCCGACAGCACTCTACAAGACCCTTAGCAACACAACGGAACCTCACTAAAACCCTATGGGCTCCTACAGAACACTGCAGGTGCCTACGGAACCCTACAGACCCCTACGGAACCCTACAGACACCTGCGGGCACTTACGGAACCCTGCAGGCCCCTACGGAACCCTACAGGTCCATACAGAACCCCACAGGGCCCTACGGAACTTTACCAGCCACTACGGAACTCTACGGGTCCCTACAGAACCCTGCAGAACCCTCCGGAACCTTACAGAATCCCACAGACTCCTACAGACTTCTGCGGGCACTTACACAACCCTACAGGTCCCTACGGAAATCTACGGGACTCTATGGGCCCCTAGGGAACCCTATAGATTTCGACGGAACCCTACGAGGCCCTCTGGAACCCTACAGAATACTCCAGGACCCGACAGCACTCTACAAGACCCTTAGCAACACAACGGAACCTCACTAAAACCCTATGGGCTAACAGAACACTGCAGGCGCCTACGGAACCCTACAGACCCCTACAGAATACTACCAGCCACTACAGAAAAATATGGCCCCTACGGAACTGTACGGAACCTGGCAGAAACACTGTGGGCCCCTACAGGCCCTTGCGGGCACTTGCAGAACTCTGCAGGAACCCACGGAACTTTATGGAACCCTACCAGCCCCTACGGAAGCCTAAAGACCCTTGCAGGCAGTTACGGAACGGTACAGGGCCCTAGGGAACTTTACCAGCCACTACGGAACTCTACGGGCCCCTACGGAACCCTGCAGAACCCTCCAGAACCTTACAGAATCCCACGGATTCCTACAGACTCCTGCGGGCACTTACTCAACCCTAGAGGAACCTACGGAACACTGCCAGCTCCTATGGAAGGAACCCTACGGGCCCCTACAGAACACTACTGGCTCCTGCGGTACTCCAGAGGCCTCTAGGGAACCTACGAAGCTCTACGGAACCCTATGGATCCTTACGGAACAGTACGGGCCCCTTCAGACCTCTGCGGGCGCTTATGGAAACCTACAGGACCCTACGGAACTCTACGAGACTCTACAGGCCCCTAGGGAACACCACAGGCCCCTACGGAACCCTACACAACCCTCCGGAAACATATGGCACCCTACAAGCTCCTACCAACCCCTGCGGGCACTTACACAACCCTACAGGCCCCTACGGAAATCTACGGGACTCTACGGGCCCCTAGGGAACCCTATAGATTTCGACGGAACCCTACGAGGCCCTCTGGAACCCTACAGAATACTCCAGGACCCGACAGCACTCTACAAGACCCTTAGCAACACAACGGAACCTCACTAAAACCCTATGGGCTCCTACAGAACACTGCAGGTGCCTACGGAACCCTACAGACCCCTACGGAACCCTACAGACACCTGCGGGCACTTACGGAAACCTGCAGGCCCCTACGGAACCCTACAGGTCCATACAGAACCCCACAGGGCCCTACGGAACTTTACCAGCCACTACGGAACTCTACGGGTCCCTACGGAACCCTGCAGAACCCTCCGGAACCTTACAGAATCCCACAGACTCCTACAGACTTCTGCGGGCACTTACACAACCCTACAGGTCCCTACGGAAATCTACGGGACTCTACGGGCCCCTAGGGAACCCTTCAGATTTCGACGGAACCCTACGAGGCCCTCTGGAACCCTACAGAATACTCCAGGACCCGACAGCACTCTACAAGACCCTTAGCAACACAACGGAACCTCACTAAAACCCTATGGGCTCCTACAGAACACTGCAGGTGCCTACGGAACCCTACAGACCCCTACGGAACCCTACAGACACCTGCGGGCACTTACGGAACCCTGCAGGCCCCTACGGAACCCTACAGGTCCATACAGAACCCCACAGGGCCCTACGGAAATTTACCAGCCACTACGGAACTCTACGGGTCCCTACGGAACCCTGCAGAACCCTCCGGAACCTTACAGAATCCCACAGACTCCTACAGACTTCTGCGGGCACTTACACAACCCTACAGGTCCCTACGGAAATCTACGGGACTCTATGGGCCCCTAGGGAACCCTATAGATTTCGATGGAACCCTACGAGGCCCTCTGGAACCCTACAGAATACTCCAGGACCCGACAGCACTCTACAAGACCCTTAGCAACACAACGGAACCTCACTAAAACCCTATGGGCTCCTACAGAACACTGCAGGTGCCTACGGAACCCTACAGACCCCTACGGAACCCTACAGACACCTGCGGGCACTTACGGAAACCTGCAGGCCCCTACGGAACCCTACAGGTCCATACAGAACCCCACAGGGCCCTACGGAACTTTACCAGCCACTACGGAACTCTACGGGTCCCTACGGAACCCTGCAGAACCCTCCGGAACCTTACAGAATCCCACAGACTCCTACAGACTTCTGCGGGCACTTACACAACCCTACAGGTCCCTACGGAAATCTACGGGACTCTATGGGCCCCTAGGGAACCCTATAGATTTCGATGGAACCCTACGAGGCCCTCTGGAACCCTACAGAATACTCCAGGACCCGACAGCACTCTACAAGACCCTTAGCAACACAACGGAACCTCACTAAAACCCTATGGGCTCCTACAGAACACTGCAGGTGCCTACGGAACCCTACAGACCCCTACGGAACCCTACAGACACCTGCGGGCACTTACGGAACCCTGCAGGCCCCTACGGAACCCTACAGGTCCATACAGAACCCCACAGGGCCCTACGGAACTTTACCAGCCACTACGGAACTCTACGGGTCCCTACAGAACCCTGCAGAACCCTCCGGAACCTTACAGAATCCCACAGACTCCTACAGACTTCTGCGGGCACTTACACAACCCTACAGGTCCCTACGGAAATCTACGGGACTCTACGGGCCCCTAGGGAACCCTTCAGATTTCGACGGAACCCTACCAGCCCCTCTGGAACCCTACAGAATACTCCAGGACCCGACAGCACTCTACAAGACCCTTAGCAACACAACGGAACCTCACTAAAACCCTATGGGCTCCTACAGAACACTGCAGGCGCCTACGGAACCCTACAGACCCCTACAGAATACTACCAGCCACTACAGAAAAATATGGCCCCTACGGAACTCTACGGAACCTGGCAGAAACACTGTGGGCCCCTACAGGCCCTTGCGGGCACTTGCAGAACTCTGCAGGAACCCACGGAACTTTATGGAACCCTACCAGCCCCTACGGAAGCCTAAAGACCCTTGCAGGCAGTTACGGAACGGTACAGGGCCCTAGGGAACTTTACCAGCCACTACGGAACTCTACGGGCCCCTACGGAACCCTGCAGAACCCTCCAGAACCTTACAGAATCCCACGGATTCCTACAGACTCCTGCGGGCACTTACTCAACCCTAGAGGACCCTACGGAACACTACTGGCTCCTGCGGTACTCCAGAGGCCTCTAGGGAACCTACGAAGCTCTACGGAACCCTATGGATCCTTACGGAACAGTACGGGCCCCTTCAGACCTCTGCGGGTGCTTATGGAAACCTACAGGACCCTACGGAACTCTACGAGACTCTACAGGCCCCTAGGGAACACCACAGGCCCCTACGGAACCCTACACAACCCTCCGGAAACATATGGCACCCTACAAGCTCCTACCAACCCCTGCGGGCACTTACACAACCCTACAGGCCCCTACGGAAATCTACGGGACTCTAAGGGCCCCTAGGGAACCCTTCAGATTTCGACGGAACCCTACCAGCCCCTCTGGAACCCTACAGAATACTCCAGGACCCGACAGCACTCTACAAGACCCTTAGCAACACAACGGAACCTCACTAAAACCCTATGGGCTCCTACAGAACACTGCAGGCGCCTACGGAACCCTACAGACCCCTACAGAATACTACCAGCCACTACAGAAAAATATGGCCCCTACGGAACTGTACGGAACCTGGCAGAAACACTGTGGGCCCCTACAGGCCCTTGCGGGCACTTGCAGAACTCTGCAGGAACCCACGGAACTTTATGGAACCCTACCAGCCCCTACGGAAGCCTAAAGACCATTGCAGGCAGTTACGGAACGGTACAGGGCCCTAGGGAACTTTACCAGCCACTACGGAACTCTACGGGCCCCTACGGAACCCTGCAGAACCCTCCAGAACCTTACAGAATCCCACGGATTCCTACAGACTCCTGCGGGCACTTACTCAACCCTAGAGGACCCTACGGAACACTACTGGCTCCTGCGGTACTCCAGAGGCCTCTAGGGAACCTACGAAGCTCTACGGAACCCTATGGATCCTTACGGAACAGTACGGGCCCCTTCAGACCTCTGCGGGTGCTTATGGAAACCTACAGGACCCTACGGAACTCTACGAGACTCTACAGGCCCCTAGGGAACACCACAGGCCCCTACGGAACCCTACACAACCCTCCGGAAACATATGGCACCCTACAAGCTCCTACCAACCCCTGCGGGCACTTACACAACCCTACAGGCCCCTACGGAAATCTACGGGACTCTAAGGGCCCCTAGGGAACCCTTCAGATTTCGACGGAACCCTACCAGCCCCTCTGGAACCCTACAGAATACTCCAGGACCCGACAGCACTCTACAAGACCCTTAGCAACACAACGGAACCTCACTAAAACCCTATGGGCTCCTACAGAACACTGCAGGTGCCTATGGAACCCTACAGACCCGTACAGACACTTACGGGCACTTACGGAAACCTGCAGGCCCTACGGAACTCTACGGAACCTGACAGAAACACTGTGGGCCCCTACAGGCCCTTGCGGGCACTTGCAGAACTCTGCAGGAACCCACGGAACTTTATGGAACCCTACCAGCCCCTATGGAAGCCTAAAGACCGTTGCAGGCAGTTACGGAACGGTACAGGGCCCTAGGGAACTTTACCAGCCACTATGGAACTCTACGGGCCCCTACGGAACCCTGCAGAACCCTCCAGAACCTTACAGAATCCCACGGATTCCTACAGACTCCTGCGGGCACTTACTCAACCCTAGAGGATCCTAAGGAACACTGCCAGCTCCTATGGAAGGAACCCTACGGGCCCCTACAGAACACTACTGGCTCCTGCGGTACTCCAGAGGCCTCTAGGGAACCTACGAAGCTCTACGGAACCCTATGGATCCTTACGGAACAGTACGGGCCCCTTCAGACCTCTGCGGGCCCTTATGGAAACCTACAGGACCCTACGGAACTGTACGAGACTCTACAGGCCCCTAGGGAACACCAAAGGCCCCTACGGAACCCTACACAACCCTCCGGAAACATATGGCACCCTACAAGCTCCTACCAACCCCCGCGGGCACTTACACAACCCTACAGGTCCCTACGGAAATCTACGGGACTCTACGGGCCCCTAGGGAACCCTTCAGATTTCGACGGAACCCTACCAGCCCCTCTGGAACCCTACAGAATACTCCAGGACCCGACAGCACTCTACAAGACCCTTAGCAACACAACGGAACCTCACTAAAACCCTATGGGCTCCTACAGAACACTGCAGGTGCCTACGGAACCCTACAGACCCCTACGGAACCCTACAGACACCTGCGGGCACTTACGGAACCCTGCAGGCCCCTACGGAACCCTACAGGTCCATACAGAACCCCACAGGGCCCTACGGAACTTTACCAGCCACTACGGAACTCTACGGGTCCCTACAGAACCCTGCAGAACCCTCCGGAACCTTACAGAATCCCACAGACTCCTACAGACTTCTGCGGGCACTTACACAACCCTACAGGTCCCTACGGAAATCTACGGGACTCTATGGGCCCCTAGGGAACCCTATAGATTTCGATGGAACCCTACGAGGCCCTCTGGAACCCTACAGAATACTCCAGGACCCGACAGCACTCTACAAGACCCTTAGCAACACAACGGAACCTCACTAAAACCCTATGGGCTCCTACAGAACACTGCAGGTGCCTACGGAACCCTACAGACCCCTACGGAACCCTACAGACACCTGCGGGCACTTACGGAAACCTGCAGGCCCCTACGGAACCCTACAGGTCCATACAGAACCCCACAGGGCCCTACGGAACTTTACCAGCCACTACGGAACTCTACGGGTCCCTACGGAACCCTGCAGAACCCTCCGGAACCTTACAGAATCCCACAGACTCCTACAGACTTCTGCGGGCACTTACACAACCCTACAGGTCCCTACGGAAATCTACGGGACTCTACGGGCCCCTAGGGAACTTTTCAGATTTCGACGGAACCCTACAAGGCCCTCTGGAACCCTACAGAATACTCCAGGACCCGACAGCACTCTACAAGACCCTTAGCAACACAACGGAACCTCACTAAAACCCTATGGGCTCCTACAGAACACTGCAGGTGCCTACGGAACCCTACAGACCCCTACGGAACCCTACAGACACCTGCGGGCACTTACGGAACCCTGCAGGCCCCTACGGAACCCTACAGGTCCATACAGAACCCCACAGGGCCCTACGGAAATTTACCAGCCACTACGGAACTCTACGGGTCCCTACGGAACCCTGCAGAACCCTCCGGAACCTTACAGAATCCCACAGACTCCTACAGACTTCTGCGGGCACTTACACAACCCTACAGGTCCCTACGGAAATCTACGGGACTCTATGGGCCCCTAGGGAACCCTATAGATTTCGATGGAACCCTACCAGCCCCTCTGGAACCCTACAGAATACTCCAGGACCCGACAGCACTCTACAAGACCCTTAGCAACACAACGGAACCTCACTAAAACCCTATGGGCTCCTACAGAACACTGCAGGTGCCTACGGAACCCTACAGACCCCTACGGAACCCTACAGACACCTGCGGGCACTTACGGAAACCTGCAGGCCCCTACGGAACCCTACAGGTCCATACAGAACCCCACAGGGCCCTACGGAACTTTACCAGCCACTACGGAACTCTACGGGTCCCTACGGAACCCTGCAGAACCCTCCGGAACCTTACAGAATCCCACAGACTCCTACAGACTTCTGCGGGCACTTACACAACCCTACAGGTCCCTACGGAAATCTACGGGACTCTATGGGCCCCTAGGGAACCCTATAGATTTCGATGGAACCCTACGAGGCCCTCTGGAACCCTACAGAATACTCCAGGACCCGACAGCACTCTACAAGACCCTTAGCAACACAACGGAACCTCACTAAAACCCTATGGGCTCCTACAGAACACTGCAGGTGCCTACGGAACCCTACAGACCCCTACGGAACCCTACAGACACCTGCGGGCACTTACGGAACCCTGCAGGCCCCTACGGAACCCTACAGGTCCATACAGAACCCCACAGGGCCCTACGGAACTTTACCAGCCACTACGGAACTCTACGGGTCCCTACGGAACCCTGCAGAACCCTCCGGAACCTTACAGAATCCCACAGACTCCTACAGACTTCTGTGGGCACTTACACAACCCTACAGGTCCCTACGGAAATCTACGGGACTCTACGGGCCCCTAGGGAACCCTTCAGATTTCGACGGAACCCTACCAGCCCCTCTGGAACCCTACAGAATACTCCAGGACCCGACAGCACTCTACAAGACCCTTAGCAACACAACGGAACCTCACTAAAACCCTATGGGCTCCTACAGAACACTGCAGGCGCCTACGGAACCCTACAGACCCCTACAGAATACTACCAGCCACTACAGAAAAATATGGCCCCTACGGAACTGTACGGAACCTGGCAGAAACACTGTGGGCCCCTACAGGCCCTTGCGAGCACTTGCAGAACTCTGCAGGAACCCACGGAACTTTATGGAACCCTACCAGCCCCTACGGAAGCCTAAAGACCCTTGCAGGCAGTTACGGAACGGTACAGGGCCCTAGGGAACTTTACCAGCCACTACGGAACTCTACGGGCCCCTACGGAACCCTGCAGAACCCTCCAGAACCTTACAGAATCCCACGGATTCCTACAGACTCCTGCGGGCACTTACTCAACCCTAGAGGACCCTACGGAACACTACTGGCTCCTGCGGTACTCCAGAGGCCTCTAGGGAACCTACGAAGCTCTACGGAACCCTATGGATCCTTACGGAACAGTACGGGCCCCTTCAGACCTCTGCGGGCGCTTATGGAAACCTACAGGACCCTACGGAACTCTACGAGACTCTACAGGCCCCTAGGGAACACTACAGGCCCCTACGGAACCCTACACAACCCTCCGGAAACATATGGCACCCTACAAGCTCCTACCAACCCCTGCGGGCACTTACACAACCCTACAGGCCCCTACGGAAATCTACGGGACTCTACGGGCCCCTAGGGAACCCTATAGATTTCGACGGAACCCTACGAGGCCCTATGGAACCCTACAGAATACTCCAGGACCCGACAGCACTCTACAAGACCCTTAGCAACACAACGGAACCTCACTAAAACCCTATGGGCTCCTACAGAACACTGCAGGTGCCTACGGAACCCTACAGATCCCTACGGAACCCTACAGACACCTGCGGGCACTTACGGAAACCTGCAGGCCCCTACGGAACCCTACAGGTCCATACAGAACCCCACAGGGCCCTACGGAACTTTACCAGCCACTACGGAACTCTACGGGTCCCTACGGAACCCTGCAGAACCCTCCGGAACCTTACAGAATCCCACAGACTCCTACAGACTTCTGCGGGCACTTACACAACCCTACAGGTCCCTACGGAAATCTACGGGACTCTACGGGCCCCTAGGGAACCCTTCAGATTTCGACGGAACCCTACGAGGCCCTCTGGAACCCTACAGAATACTCCAGGACCCGACAGCACTCTACAAGACCCTTAGCAACACAACGGAACCTCACTAAAACCCTATGGGCTCCTACAGAACACTGCAGGTGCCTACGGAACCCTACAGACCCCTACGGAACCCTACAGACACCTGCGGGCAATTACGGAACCCTGCAGGCCCCTACGGAACCCTACAGGTCCATACAGAACCCCACAGGGCCCTACGGAAATTTACCAGCCACTACGGAACTCTACGGGTCCCTACGGAACCCTGCAGAACCCTCCGGAACCTTACAGAATCCCACAGACTCCTACAGACTTCTGCGGGCACTTACACAACCCTACAGGTCCCTACGGAAATCTACGGGACTCTATGGGCCCCTAGGGAACCCTATAGATTTCGATGGAACCCTACGAGGCCCTCTGGAACCCTACAGAATACTCCAGGACCCGACAGCACTCTACAAGACCCTTAGCAACACAACGGAACCTCACTAAAACCCTATGGGCTCCTACAGAACACTGCAGGTGCCTACGGAACCCTACAGACCCCTACGGAACCCTACAGACACCTGCGGGCACTTACGGAAACCTGCAGGCCCCTACGGAACCCTACAGGTCCATACAGAACCCCACAGGGCCCTACGGAACTTTACCAGCCACTACGGAACTCTACGGGTCCCTACGGAACCCTGCAGAACCCTCCGGAACCTTACAGAATCCCACAGACTCCTACAGACTTCTGCGGGCACTTACACAACCCTACAGGTCCCTACGGAAATCTACGGGACTCTATGGGCCCCTAGGGAACCCTATAGATTTCGATGGAACCCTACGAGGCCCTCTGGAACCCTACAGAATACTCCAGGACCCGACAGCACTCTACAAGACCCTTAGCAACACAACGGAACCTCACTAAAACCCTATGGGCTCCTACAGAACACTGCAGGTGCCTACGGAACCCTACAGACCCCTACGGAACCCTACAGACACCTGCGGGCACTTACGGAACCCTGCAGGCCCCTACGGAACCCTACAGGTCCATACAGAACCCCACAGGGCCCTACGGAACTTTACCAGCCACTACGGAACTCTACGGGTCCCTACAGAACCCTGCAGAACCCTCCGGAACCTTACAGAATCCCACAGACTCCTACAGACTTCTGCGGGCACTTACACAACCCTACAGGTCCCTACGGAAATCTACGGGACTCTAAGGGCCCCTAGGGAACCCTTCAGATTTCGACGGAACCCTACCAGCCCCTCTGGAACCCTACAGAATACTCCAGGACCCGACAGCACTCTACAAGACCCTTAGCAACACAACGGAACCTCACTAAAACCCTATGGGCTCCTACAGAACACTGCAGGCGCCTACGGAACCCTACAGACCCCTACAGAATACTACCAGCCACTACAGAAAAATATGGCCCCTACGGAACTGTACGGAACCTGGCAGAAACACTGTGGGCCCCTACAGGCCCTTGCGGGCACTTGCAGAACTCTGCAGGAACCCACGGAACTTTATGGAACCCTACCAGCCCCTACGGAAGCCTAAAGACCATTGCAGGCAGTTACGGAACGGTACAGGGCCCTAGGGAACTTTACCAGCCACTACGGAACTCTACGGGCCCCTACGGAACCCTGCAGAACCCTCCAGAACCTTACAGAATCCCACGGATTCCTACAGACTCCTGCGGGCACTTACTCAACCCTAGAGGACCCTACGGAACACTACTGGCTCCTGCGGTACTCCAGAGGCCTCTAGGGAACCTACGAAGCTCTACGGAACCCTATGGATCCTTACGGAACAGTACGGGCCCCTTCAGACCTCTGCGGGTGCTTATGGAAACCTACAGGACCCTACGGAACTCTACGAGACTCTACAGGCCCCTAGGGAACACCACAGGCCCCTACGGAACCCTACACAACCCTCCGGAAACATATGGCACCCTACAAGCTCCTACCAACCCCTGCGGGCACTTACACAACCCTACAGGCCCCTACGGAAATCTACGGGACTCTAAGGGCCCCTAGGGAACCCTTCAGATTTCGACGGAACCCTACCAGCCCCTCTGGAACCCTACAGAATACTCCAGGACCCGACAGCACTCTACAAGACCCTTAGCAACACAACGGAACCTCACTAAAACCCTATGGGCTCCTACAGAACACTGCAGGCGCCTACGGAACCCTACAGACCCCTACAGAATACTACCAGCCACTACAGAAAAATATGGTCCCTACGGAACTCTACGGAACCTGACAGAAACACTGTGGGCCCCTACAGGCCCTTGCGGGCACTTGCAGAACTCTGCAGGAACCCACGGAACTTTATGGAACCCTACCAGCCCCTATGGAAGCCTAAAGACCGTTGCAGGCAGTTACGGAACGGTACAGGGCCCTAGGGAACTTTACCAGCCACTATGGAACTCTACGGGCCCCTACGGAACCCTGCAGAACCCTCCAGAACCTTACAGAATCCCACGGATTCCTACAGACTCCTGCGGGCACTTACTCAACCCTAGAGGATCCTAAGGAACACTGCCAGCTCCTATGGAAGGAACCCTACGGGCCCCTACAGAACACTACTGGCTCCTGCGGTACTCCAGAGGCCTCTAGGGAACCTACGAAGCTCTACGGAACCCTATGGATCCTTACGGAACAGTACGGGCCCCTTCAGACCTCTGCGGGCCCTTATGGAAACCTACAGGACCCTACGGAACTGTACGAGACTCTACAGGCCCCTAGGGAACACCAAAGGCCCCTACGGAACCCTACACAACCCTCCGGAAACATATGGCACCCTACAAGCTCCTACCAACCCCCGCGGGCACTTACACAACCCTACAGGTCCCTACGGAAATCTACGGGACTCTACGGGCCCCTAGGGAACCCTTCAGATTTCGACGGAACCCTACCAGCCCCTCTGGAACCCTACAGAATACTCCAGGACCCGACAGCACTCTACAAGACCCTTAGCAACACAACGGAACCTCACTAAAACCCTATGGGCTCCTACAGAACACTGCAGGTGCCTACGGAACCCTACAGACCCCTACGGAACCCTACAGACACCTGCGGGCACTTACGGAACCCTGCAGGCCCCTACGGAACCCTACAGGTCCATACAGAACCCCACAGGGCCCTACGGAACTTTACCAGCCACTACGGAACTCTACGGG
This sequence comes from Numenius arquata, assembly GCF_964106895.1. Taxonomy (NCBI): domain Eukaryota; kingdom Metazoa; phylum Chordata; class Aves; order Charadriiformes; family Scolopacidae; genus Numenius; species Numenius arquata. The sequence continues at coordinate 86,873 of NW_027415765.1, forward strand.
TCCCTACAGAACCCTGCAGAACCCTCCGGAACCTTACAGAATCCCACAGACTCCTACAGACTTCTGCGGGCACTTACACAACCCTACAGGTCCCTACGGAAATCTACGGGACTCTATGGGCCCCTAGGGAACCCTATAGATTTCGATGGAACCCTACGAGGCCCTCTGGAACCCTACAGAATACTCCAGGACCCGACAGCACTCTACAAGACCCTTAGCAACACAACGGAACCTCACTAAAACCCTATGGGCTCCTACAGAACACTGCAGGTGCCTACGGAACCCTACAGACCCCTACGGAACCCTACAGACACCTGCGGGCACTTACGGAACCCTGCAGGCCCCTACGGAACCCTACAGGTCCATACAGAACCCCACAGGGCCCTACGGAACTTTACCAGCCACTACGGAACTCTACGGGTCCCTACGGAACCCTGCAGAACCCTCCGGAACCTTACAGAATCCCACAGACTCCTACAGACTTCTGCGGGCACTTACACAACCCTACAGGTCCCTACGGAAATCTACGGGACTCTACGGGCCCCTAGGGAACTTTTCAGATTTCGACGGAACCCTACGAGGCCCTCTGGAACCCTACAGAATACTCCAGGACCCGACAGCACTCTACAAGACCCTTAGCAACACAACGGAACCTCACTAAAACCCTATGGGCTCCTACAGAACACTGCAGGTGCCTACGGAACCCTACAGACCCCTACGGAACCCTACAGACACCTGCGGGCACTTACGGAACCCTGCAGGCCCCTACGGAACCCTACAGGTCCATACAGAACCCCACAGGGCCCTACGGAAATTTACCAGCCACTACGGAACTCTACGGGTCCCTACGGAACCCTGCAGAACCCTCCGGAACCTTACAGAATCCCACAGACTCCTACAGACTTCTGCGGGCACTTACACAACCCTACAGGTCCCTACGGAAATCTACGGGACTCTATGGGCCCCTAGGGAACCCTATAGATTTCGATGGAACCCTACCAGCCCCTCTGGAACCCTACAGAATACTCCAGGACCCGACAGCACTCTACAAGACCCTTAGCAACACAACGGAACCTCACTAAAACCCTATGGGCTCCTACAGAACACTGCAGGTGCCTACGGAACCCTACAGACCCCTACGGAACCCTACAGACACCTGCGGGCACTTACGGAACCCTGCAGGCCCCTACGGAACCCTACAGGTCCATACAGAACCCCACAGGGCCCTACGGAACTTTACCAGCCACTACGGAACTCTACGGGTCCCTACGGAACCCTGCAGAACCCTCCGGAACCTTACAGAATCCCACAGACTCCTACAGACTTCTGCGGGCACTTACACAACCCTACAGGTCCCTACGGAAATCTACGGGACTCTATGGGCCCCTAGGGAACCCTATAGATTTCGATGGAACCCTACGAGGCCCTCTGGAACCCTACAGAATACTCCAGGACCCGACAGCACTCTACAAGACCCTTAGCAACACAACGGAACCTCACTAAAACCCTATGGGCTCCTACAGAACACTGCAGGTGCCTACGGAACCCTACAGACCCCTACGGAACCCTACAGACACCTGCGGGCACTTACGGAACCCTGCAGGCCCCTACGGAACCCTACAGGTCCATACAGAACCCCACAGGGCCCTACGGAACTTTACCAGCCACTACGGAACTCTACGGGTCCCTACGGAACCCTGCAGAACCCTCCGGAACCTTACAGAATCCCACAGACTCCTACAGACTTCTGTGGGCACTTACACAACCCTACAGGTCCCTACGGAAATCTACGGGACTCTACGGGCCCCTAGGGAACCCTTCAGATTTCGACGGAACCCTACCAGCCCCTCTGGAACCCTACAGAATACTCCAGGACCCGACAGCACTCTACAAGACCCTTAGCAACACAACGGAACCTCACTAAAACCCTATGGGCTCCTACAGAACACTGCAGGCGCCTACGGAACCCTACAGACCCCTACAGAATACTACCAGCCACTACAGAAAAATATGGCCCCTACGGAACTGTACGGAACCTGGCAGAAACACTGTGGGCCCCTACAGGCCCTTGCGAGCACTTGCAGAACTCTGCAGGAACCCACGGAACTTTATGGAACCCTACCAGCCCCTACGGAAGCCTAAAGACCCTTGCAGGCAGTTACGGAACGGTACAGGGCCCTAGGGAACTTTACCAGCCACTACGGAACTCTACGGGCCCCTACGGAACCCTGCAGAACCCTCCAGAACCTTACAGAATCCCACGGATTCCTACAGACTCCTGCGGGCACTTACTCAACCCTAGAGGACCCTACGGAACACTACTGGCTCCTGCGGTACTCCAGAGGCCTCTAGGGAACCTACGAAGCTCTACGGAACCCTATGGATCCTTACGGAACAGTACGGGCCCCTTCAGACCTCTGCGGGCCCTTATGGAAACCTACAGGACCCTACGGAACTCTACGAGACTCTACAGGCCCCTAGGGAACACCACAGGCCCCTACGGAACCCTACACAACCCTCCGGAAACATATGGCACCCTACAAGCTCCTACCAACCCCTGCGGGCACTTACACAACCCTACAGGCCCCTACGGAAATCTACGGGACTCTAAGGGCCCCTAGGGAACCCTTCAGATTTCGACGGAACCCTACCAGCCCCTCTGGAACCCTACAGAATACTCCAGGACCCGACAGCACTCTACAAGACCCTTAGCAACACAACGGAACCTCACTAAAACCCTATGGGCTCCTACAGAACACTGCAGGCGCCTACGGAACCCTACAGACCCCTACAGAATACTACCAGCCACTACAGAAAAATATGGCCCCTACGGAACTGTACGGAACCTGGCAGAAACACTGTGGGCCCCTACAGGCCCTTGCGGGCACTTGCAGAACTCTGCAGGAACCCACGGAACTTTATGGAACCCTACCAGCCCCTACGGAAGCCTAAAGACCCTTGCAGGCAGTTACGGAACGGTACAGGGCCCTAGGGAACTTTACCAGCCACTACGGAACTCTACGGGCCCCTACGGAACCCTGCAGAACCCTCCAGAACCTTACAGAATCCCACGGATTCCTACAGACTCCTGCGGGCACTTACTCAACCCTAGAGGACCCTACGGAACACTACTGGCTCCTGCGGTACTCCAGAGGCCTCTAGGGAACCTACGAAGCTCTACGGAACCCTATGGATCCTTACGGAACAGTACGGGCCCCTTCAGACCTCTGCGGGTGCTTATGGAAACCTACAGGACCCTACGGAACTCTACGAGACTCTACAGGCCCCTAGGGAACACCACAGGCCCCTACGGAACCCTACACAACCCTCCGGAAACATATGGCACCCTACAAGCTCCTACCAACCCCTGCGGGCACTTACACAACCCTACAGGCCCCTACGGAAATCTACGGGACTCTAAGGGCCCCTAGGGAACCCTTCAGATTTCGACGGAACCCTACCAGCCCCTCTGGAACCCTACAGAATACTCCAGGACCCGACAGCACTCTACAAGACCCTTAGCAACACAACGGAACCTCACTAAAACCCTATGGGCTCCTACAGAACACTGCAGGCGCCTACGGAACCCTACAGACCCCTACAGAATACTACCAGCCACTACAGAAAAATATGGTCCCTACGGAACTCTACGGAACCTGACAGAAACACTGTGGGCCCCTACAGGCCCTTGCGGGCACTTGCAGAACTCTGCAGGAACCCACGGAACTTTATGGAACCCTACCAGCCCCTATGGAAGCCTAAAGACCGTTGCAGGCAGTTACGGAACGGTACAGGGCCCTAGGGAACTTTACCAGCCACTATGGAACTCTACGGGCCCCTACGGAACCCTGCAGAACCCTCCAGAACCTTACAGAATCCCACGGATTCCTACAGACTCCTGCGGGCACTTACTCAACCCTAGAGGATCCTAAGGAACACTGCCAGCTCCTATGGAAGGAACCCTACGGGCCCCTACAGAACACTACTGGCTCCTGCGGTACTCCAGAGGCCTCTAGGGAACCTACGAAGCTCTACGGAACCCTATGGATCCTTACGGAACAGTACGGGCCCCTTCAGACCTCTGCGGGCCCTTATGGAAACCTACAGGACCCTACGGAACTGTACGAGACTCTACAGGCCCCTAGGGAACACCAAAGGCCCCTAGGGAACCCTACACAACCCTCCGGAAACATATGGCACCCTACAAGCTCCTACCAACCCCCGCGGGCACTTACACAACCCTACAGGTCCCTACGGAAATCTACGGGACTCTACGGGCCCCTAGGGAACCCTTCAGATTTCGACGGAACCCTACCAGCCCCTCTGGAACCCTACAGAATACTCCAGGACCCGACAGCACTCTACAAGACCCTTAGCAACACAACGGAACCTCACTAAAACCCTATGGGCTCCTACAGAACACTGCAGGTGCCTACGGAACCCTACAGACCCCTACGGAACCCTACAGACACCTGCGGGCACTTACGGAACCCTGCAGGCCCCTACGGAACCCTACAGGTCCATACAGAACCCCACAGGGCCCTACGGAACTTTACCAGCCACTACGGAACTCTACGGGTCCCTACAGAACCCTGCAGAACCCTCCGGAACCTTACAGAATCCCACAGACTCCTACAGACTTCTGCGGGCACTTACACAACCCTACAGGTCCCTACGGAAATCTACGGGACTCTATGGGCCCCTAGGGAACCCTATAGATTTCGATGGAACCCTACGAGGCCCTCTGGAACCCTACAGAATACTCCAGGACCCGACAGCACTCTACAAGACCCTTAGCAACACAACGGAACCTCACTAAAACCCTATGGGCTCCTACAGAACACTGCAGGTGCCTACGGAACCCTACAGACCCCTACGGAACCCTACAGACACCTGCGGGCACTTACGGAAACCTGCAGGCCCCTACGGAACCCTACAGGTCCATACAGAACCCCACAGGGCCCTACGGAACTTTACCAGCCACTACGGAACTCTACGGGTCCCTACGGAACCCTGCAGAACCCTCCGGAACCTTACAGAATCCCACAGACTCCTACAGACTTCTGCGGGCACTTACACAACCCTACAGGTCCCTACGGAAATCTACGGGACTCTATGGGCCCCTAGGGAACCCTTCAGATTTCGATGGAACCCTACGAGGCCCTCTGGAACCCTACAGAATACTCCAGGACCCGACAGCACTCTACAAGACCCTTAGCAACACAACGGAACCTCACTAAAACCCTATGGGCTCCTACAGAACACTGCAGGTGCCTACGGAACCCTACAGACCCCTACGGAACCCTACAGACACCTGCGGGCACTTACGGAACCCTGCAGGCCCCTACGGAACCCTACAGGTCCATACAGAACCCCACAGGGCCCTACGGAACTTTACCAGCCACTACGGAACTCTACGGGTCCCTACAGAACCCTGCAGAACCCTCCGGAACCTTACAGAATCCCACAGACTCCTACAGACTTCTGCGGGCACTTACACAACCCTACAGGTCCCTACGGAAATCTACGGGACTCTATGGGCCCCTAGGGAACCCTATAGATTTCGACGGAACCCTACCAGCCCCTCTGGAACCCTACAGAATACTCCAGGACCCGACAGCACTCTACAAGACCCTTAGCAACACAACGGAACCTCACTAAAACCCTATGGGCTCCTACAGAACACTGCAGGCGCCTACGGAACCCTACAGACCCCTACAGAATACTACCAGCCACTACAGAAAAATATGGCCCCTACGGAACTGTACGGAACCTGGCAGAAACACTGTGGGCCCCTACAGGCCCTTGCGAGCACTTGCAGAACTCTGCAGGAACCCACGGAACTTTATGGAACCCTACCAGCCCCTACGGAAGCCTAAAGACCCTTGCAGGCAGTTACGGAACGGTACAGGGCCCTAGGGAACTTTACCAGCCACTACGGAACTCTACGGGCCCCTACGGAACCCTGCAGAACCCTCCAGAACCTTACAGAATCCCACGGATTCCTACAGACTCCTGCGGGCACTTACTCAACCCTAGAGGACCCTACGGAACACTACTGGCTCCTGCGGTACTCCAGAGGCCTCTAGGGAACCTACGAAGCTCTACGGAACCCTATGGATCCTTACGGAACAGTACGGGCCCCTTCAGACCTCTGCGGGCCCTTATGGAAACCTACAGGACCCTACGGAACTCTACGAGACTCTACAGGCCCCTAGGGAACACCACAGGCCCCTACGGAACCCTACACAACCCTCCGGAAACATATGGCACCCTACAAGCTCCTACCAACCCCTGCGGGCACTTACACAACCCTACAGGCCCCTACGGAAATCTACGGGACTCTAAGGGCCCCTAGGGAACCCTTCAGATTTCGACGGAACCCTACCAGCCCCTCTGGAACCCTACAGAATACTCCAGGACCCGACAGCACTCTACAAGACCCTTAGCAACACAACGGAACCTCACTAAAACCCTATGGGCTCCTACAGAACACTGCAGGCGCCTACGGAACCCTACAGACCCCTACAGAATACTACCAGCCACTACAGAAAAATATGGCCCCTACGGAACTGTACGGAACCTGGCAGAAACACTGTGGGCCCCTACAGGCCCTTGCGGGCACTTGCAGAACTCTGCAGGAACCCACGGAACTTTATGGAACCCTACCAGCCCCTACGGAAGCCTAAAGACCATTGCAGGCAGTTACGGAACGGTACAGGGCCCTAGGGAACTTTACCAGCCACTACGGAACTCTACGGGCCCCTACGGAACCCTGCAGAACCCTCCAGAACCTTACAGAATCCCACGGATTCCTACAGACTCCTGCGGGCACTTACTCAACCCTAGAGGACCCTACGGAACACTACTGGCTCCTGCGGTACTCCAGAGGCCTCTAGGGAACCTACGAAGCTCTACGGAACCCTATGGATCCTTACGGAACAGTACGGGCCCCTTCAGACCTCTGCGGGTGCTTATGGAAACCTACAGGACCCTACGGAACTCTACGAGACTCTACAGGCCCCTAGGGAACACCACAGGCCCCTACGGAACCCTACACAACCCTCCGGAAACATATGGCACCCTACAAGCTCCTACCAACCCCTGCGGGCACTTACACAACCCTACAGGCCCCTACGGAAATCTACGGGACTCTAAGGGCCCCTAGGGAACCCTTCAGATTTCGACGGAACCCTACCAGCCCCTCTGGAACCCTACAGAATACTCCAGGACCCGACAGCACTCTACAAGACCCTTAGCAACACAACGGAACCTCACTAAAACCCTATGGGCTCCTACAGAACACTGCAGGCGCCTACGGAACCCTACAGACCCCTACAGAATACTACCAGCCACTACAGAAAAATATGGTCCCTACGGAACTCTACGGAACCTGACAGAAACACTGTGGGCCCCTACAGGCCCTTGCGGGCACTTGCAGAACTCTGCAGGAACCCACGGAACTTTATGGAACCCTACCAGCCCCTATGGAAGCCTAAAGACCGTTGCAGGCAGTTACGGAACGGTACAGGGCCCTAGGGAACTTTACCAGCCACTATGGAACTCTACGGGCCCCTACGGAACCCTGCAGAACCCTCCAGAACCTTACAGAATCCCACGGATTCCTACAGACTCCTGCGGGCACTTACTCAACCCTAGAGGATCCTAAGGAACACTGCCAGCTCCTATGGAAGGAACCCTACGGGCCCCTACAGAACACTACTGGCTCCTGCGGTACTCCAGAGGCCTCTAGGGAACCTACGAAGCTCTACGGAACCCTATGGATCCTTACGGAACAGTACGGGCCCCTTCAGACCTCTGCGGGCCCTTATGGAAACCTACAGGACCCTACGGAACTGTACGAGACTCTACAGGCCCCTAGGGAACACCAAAGGCCCCTAGGGAACCCTACACAACCCTCCGGAAACATATGGCACCCTACAAGCTCCTACCAACCCCCGCGGGCACTTACACAACCCTACAGGTCCCTACGGAAATCTACGGGACTCTACGGGCCCCTAGGGAACCCTTCAGATTTCGACGGAACCCTACCAGCCCCTCTGGAACCCTACAGAATACTCCAGGACCCGACAGCACTCTACAAGACCCTTAGCAACACAACGGAACCTCACTAAAACCCTATGGGCTCCTACAGAACACTGCAGGTGCCTACGGAACCCTACAGACCCCTACGGAACCCTACAGACACCTGCGGGCACTTACGGAACCCTGCAGGCCCCTACGGAACCCTACAGGTCCATACAGAACCCCACAGGGCCCTACGGAACTTTACCAGCCACTACGGAACTCTACGGGTCCCTACAGAACCCTGCAGAACCCTCCGGAACCTTACAGAATCCCACAGACTCCTACAGACTTCTGCGGGCACTTACACAACCCTACAGGTCCCTACGGAAATCTACGGGACTCTATGGGCCCCTAGGGAACCCTATAGATTTCGATGGAACCCTACGAGGCCCTCTGGAACCCTACAGAATACTCCAGGACCCGACAGCACTCTACAAGACCCTTAGCAACACAACGGAACCTCACTAAAACCCTATGGGCTCCTACAGAACACTGCAGGTGCCTACGGAACCCTACAGACCCCTACGGAACCCTACAGACACCTGCGGGCACTTACGGAAACCTGCAGGCCCCTACGGAACCCTACAGGTCCATACAGAACCCCACAGGGCCCTACGGAACTTTACCAGCCACTACGGAACTCTACGGGTCCCTACGGAACCCTGCAGAACCCTCCGGAACCTTACAGAATCCCACAGACTCCTACAGACTTCTGCGGGCACTTACACAACCCTACAGGTCCCTACGGAAATCTACGGGACTCTATGGGCCCCTAGGGAACCCTTCAGATTTCGATGGAACCCTACGAGGCCCTCTGGAACCCTACAGAATACTCCAGGACCCGACAGCACTCTACAAGACCCTTAGCAACACAACGGAACCTCACTAAAACCCTATGGGCTCCTACAGAACACTGCAGGTGCCTACGGAACCCTACAGACCCCTACGGAACCCTACAGACACCTGCGGGCACTTACGGAACCCTGCAGGCCCCTACGGAACCCTACAGGTCCATACAGAACCCCACAGGGCCCTACGGAACTTTACCAGCCACTACGGAACTCTACGGGTCCCTACAGAACCCTGCAGAACCCTCCGGAACCTTACAGAATCCCACAGACTCCTACAGACTTCTGCGGGCACTTACACAACCCTACAGGTCCCTACGGAAATCTACGGGACTCTATGGGCCCCTAGGGAACCCTATAGATTTCGACGGAACCCTACGAGGCCCTCTGGAACCCTACAGAATACTCCAGGACCCGACAGCACTCTACAAGACCCTTAGCAACACAACGGAACCTCACTAAAACCCTATGGGCTCCTACAGAACACTGCAGGCGCCTACGGAACCCTACAGACCCCTACAGAATACTACCAGCCACTACAGAAAAATATGGCCCCTACGGAACTGTACGGAACCTGGCAGAAACAATGTGGGCCCCTACAGGCCCTTGCGGGCACTTGCAGAACTCTGCAGGAACCCACGGAACTTTATGGAACCCTACCAGCCCCTACGGAAGCCTAAAGACCATTGCAGGCAGTTACGGAACGGTACAGGGCCCTAGGGAACTTTACCAGCCACTACGGAACTCTACGGGCCCCTACGGAACCCTGCAGAACCCTCCAGAACCTTACAGAATCCCACGGATTCCTACAGACTCCTGCGGGCACTTACTCAACCCTAGAGGACCCTACGGAACACTACTGGCTCCTGCGGTACTCCAGAGGCCTCTAGGGAACCTAAGAAGCTCTACGGAACCCTATGGATCCTTACGGAACAGTACGGGCGCCTTCAGACCTCTGCGGGTGCTTATGGAAACCTACAGGACCCTACGGAACTGTACGAGACTCTACAGGCCCCTAGGGAACACCACAGGCCCCTACGGAACCCTACACAACCCTCCGGAAACATATGGCACCCTACAAGCTCCTACCAACCCCTGCGGGCACTTACACAACCCTACAGGCCCCTACGGAAATCTACGGGACTCTACGGGCCCCTAGGGAACCCTTCAGATTTCGACGGAACCCTACCAGCCCCTCTGGAACCCTACAGAATACTCCAGGACCCGACAGCACTCTACAAGACCCTTAGCAACACAATGGAACCTCACTAAAACCCTATGGGCTCCTACAGAACACTGCAGGTGCCTACGGAACCCTACAGACCCCTACGGAACCCTACAGACACCTGCGGGCACTTACGGAACCCTGCAGGCCCCTACGGAACCCTACAGGTCCATACAGAACCCCACAGGGCCCTACGGAACTTTACCAGCCACTACGGAACTCTACGGGTCCCTACAGAACCCTGCAGAACCCTCCGGAACCTTACAGAATCCCACAGACTCCTACAGACTTCTGCGGGCACTTACACAACCCTACAGGTCCCTACGGAAATCTACGGGACTCTATGGGCCCCTAGGGAACCCTATAGATTTCGACGGAACCCTACGAAGCCCTCTGGAACCCTACAGAATACTCCAGGACCCGACAGCACTCTACAAGACCCTTAGCAACACAACGGAACCTCACTAAAACCCTATGGGCTCCTACATAACACTGCAGGCGCCTACGGAACCCTACAGACCCCTACAGAATACTACCAGCCACTACAGAAAAATATGGCCCCTACGGAACTCTACGGAACCTGGCAGAAACACTGTGGGCCCCTACAGGCCCTTGCGGGCACTTGCAGAACTCTGCAGGAACCCACGGAACTTTATGGAACCCTACCAGCCCCTAGGGAAGCCTAAAGACCCTTGCAGGCAGTTACGGAACGGTACAGGGCCCTAGGGAACTTTACCAGCCACTACGGAACTCTACGGGCCCCTACGGAACCCTGCAGAACCCTCCAGAACCTTACAGAATCCCAAGGATTCCTACAGACTCCTGCGGGCACTTACTCAACCCTAGAGGACCCTACGGAACACTACTGGCTCCTGCGGTACTCCAGAGGCCTCTAGGGAACCTACGAAGCTCTACGGAACCCTATGGATCCTTACGGAACAGTACGGGCCCCTTCAGACCTCTGCGGGTGCTTATGGAAACCTACAGGACCCTACGGAACTCTACGAGACTCTACAGGCCCCTAGGGAACACCACAGGCCCCTACGGAACCCTACACAACCCTCCGGAAACATATGGCACCCTACAAGCTCCTACCAACCCCTGCGGGCACTTACACAACCCTAGAGGCCCCTACGGAAATCTACGGGACTCTATGGGCCCCTAGGGAACCCTTCAGATTTCGACGGAACCCTACCAGCCCCTCTGGAACCCTACAGAATACTCCAGGACCCGACAGCACTCTACAAGACCCTTAGCAACACAACGGAACCTCACTAAAACCCTATGGGCTCCTACAGAACACTGCAGGTGCCTACGGAACCCTACAGACCCCTACGGAACCCTACAGACACCTGCGGGCATTTACGGAACCCTGCAGGCCCCTACGGAACCCTACAGGTCCATACAGAACCCCACAGGGCCCTAGGGAACTTTACCAGCCACTACGGAACTCTACGGGTCCCTACGGAACCCTGCAGAACCCTCCGGAACCTTACAGAATCCCACAGACTCCTACAGACTTCTGCGGGCACTTACACAACCCTACAGGTCCCTACGGAAATCTACGGGACTCTATGGGCCCCTAGGGAACCCTATAGATTTCGACGGAACCCTACGAGGCCCTCTGGAACCCTACAGAATACTCCAGGACCCGACAGCACTCTACAAGACCCTTAGCAACACAACGGAACCTCACTAAAACCCTATGGGCTCCTACAGAACACTGCAGGCGCCTACGGAACCCTACAGACCCCTACAGAATACTACCAGCCACTACAGAAAAATATGGTCCCTACGGAACTCTACGGAACCTGACAGAAACACTGTGGGCCCCTACAGGCCCTTGCGGGCACTTGCAGAACTCTGCAGGAACCCACGGAACTTTATGGAACCCTACCAGCCCCTACGGAAGCCTAAAGACCGTTGCAGGCAGTTACGGAACGGTACAGGGCCCTAGGGAACTTTACCAGCCACTATGGAACTCTACGGGCCCCTACGGAACCCTGCAGAACCCTCCGGAACCTTACAGAATCCCACGGATTCCTACAGACTCCTGCGGGCACTTACTCAACCCTAGAGGATCCTAAGGAACACTGCCAGCTCCTATGGAAGGAACCCTACGGGCCCCTACAGAACACTACTGGCTCCTGCGGTACTCCAGAGGCCTCTAGGGAACCTACGAAGCTCTACGGAACCCTATGGATCCTTACGGAACAGTACGGGCCCCTTCAGACCTCTGCGGGCCCTTATGGAAACCTACAGGACCCTACGGAACTGTACGAGACTCTACAGGCCCCTAGGGAACACCACAGGCCCCTACGGAACCCTACACAACCCTCCGGAAACATATGGCACCCTACAAGCTCCTACCAACCCCCGCGGGCACTTACACAACCCTACAGGTCCCTACGGAAATCTACGGGACTCTATGGGCCCCTAGGGAACCCTATAGATTTCGATGGAACCCTACGAGGCCCTCTGGAACCCTACAGAATACTCCAGGACCCGACAGCACTCTACAAGACCCTTAGCAACACAACGGAACCTCACTAAAACCCTATGGGCTCCTACAGAACACTGCAGGTGCCTACGGAACCCTACAGACCCCTACGGAACCCTACAGACACCTGCGGGCACTTACGGAACCCTGCAGGCCCCTACGGAACCCTACAGGTACATACAGAACCCCACAGGTCCATACAGAACCCCACAGGGCCCTACGGAACTTTACCAGCCACTACGGAACTCTACGGGTCCCTACAGAACCCTGCACAACCCTCCGGAACCTTACAGAATCCCACAGACTCCTACAGACTTCTGCGGGCACTTACACAACCCTACAGGTCCCTACGGAAATCTACGGGACTCTATGGGCCCCTAGGGAACCCTATCGATTTCGATGGAACCCTACGAGGCCCTCTGGAACCCTACAGAATACTCCAGGACCCGACAGCACTCTACAAGACCCTTAGCAACACAACGGAACCTCACTAAAACCCTATGGGCTCCTACAGAACACTGCAGGCGCCTACGGAACCCTACAGACCCCTACAGAATACTACCAGCCACTACAGAAAAATATGGTCCCTACGGAACTCTACGGAACCTGACAGAAACACTGTGGGCCCCTACAGGCCCTTGCGGGCACTTGCAGAACTCTGCAGGAACCCACGGAACTTTATGGAACCCTACCAGCCCCTATGGAAGCCTAAAGACCGTTGCAGGCAGTTACGGAACGGTACAGGGCCCTAGGGAACTTTACCAGCCACTATGGAACTCTACGGGCCCCTACGGAACCCTGCAGAACCCTCCGGAACCTTACAGAATCCCACGGATTCCTACAGACTCCTGCGGGCACTTACTCAACCCTAGAGGATCCTAAGGAACACTGCCAGCTCCTATGGAAGGAACCCTACGGGCCCCTACAGAACACTACTGGCTCCTGCGGTACTCCAGAGGCCTCTAGGGAACCTACGAAGCTCTACGGAACCCTATGGATCCTTACGGAACAGTACGGGCCCCTTCAGACCTCTGCGGGCCCTTATGGAAACCTACAGGACCCTACGGAACTGTACGAGACTCTACAGGCCCCTAGGGAACACCAAAGGCCCCTAGGGAACCCTACACAACCCTCCGGAAACATATGGCACCCTACAAGCTCCTACCAACCCCCGCGGGCACTTACACAACCCTACAGGCCCCTACGGAAATCTACGGGACTCTACGGGCCCCTAGGGAACCCTTCAGATTTCGACGGAACCCTACCAGCCCCTCTGGAACCCTACAGAATACTCCAGGACCCGACAGCACTCTACAAGACCCTTAGCAACACAACGGAACCTCACTAAAACCCTATGGGCTCCTACAGAACACTGCAGGTGCCTACGGAACCCTACAGACCCCTACGGAACCCTACAGACACCTGCGGGCACTTACGGAACCCTGCAGGCCCCTACGGAACCCTACAGGTCCATACAGAACCCCACAGGGCCCTACGGAACTTTACCAGCCACTACGGAACTCTACGGGTCCCTACGGAACCCTGCAGAATCCTCCGGAACCTTACAGAATCCCACAGACTCCTACAGACTTCTGCGGGCACTTACACAACCCTACAGGTCCCTACGGAAATCTACGGGACTCTATGGGCCCCTAGGGAACCCTTCAGATTTCGACGGAACCCTACCAGCCCCTCTGGAACCCTACAGAATACTCCAGGACCCGACAGCACTCTACAAGACCCTTAGCAACACAACGGAACCTCACTAAAACCCTATGGGCTCCTACAGAACACTGCAGGCGCCTACGGAACCCTACAGACCCCTACAGAATACTACCAGCCACTACAGAAAAATATGGCCCCTACGGAACTCTACGGAACCTGGCAGAAACACTGTGGGCCCCTACAGGCCCTTGCGGGCACTTGCAGAACTCTGCAGGAACCCACGGAACTTTATGGAACCCTACCAGCCCCTAGGGAAGCCTAAAGACCCTTGCAGGCAGTTACGGAACGGTACAGGGCCCTAGGGAACTTTACCAGCCACTACGGAACTCTACGGGCCCCTACGGAACCCTGCAGAACCCTCCAGAACCTTACAGAATCCCACGGATTCCTACAGACTCCTGCGGGCACTTACTCAACCCTAGAGGACCCTACGGAACACTACTGGCTCCTGCGGTACTCCAGAGGCCTCTAGGGAACCTACGAAGCTCTACGGAACCCTATGGATCCTTACGGAACAGTACGGGCCCCTTCAGACCTCTGCGGGCCCTTATGGAAACCTACAGGACCCTACGGAACTCTACGAGACTCTACAGGCCCCTAGGGAACACCACAGGCCCCTACGGAACCCTACACAACCCTCCGGAAACATATGGCACCCTACAAGCTCCTACCAACCCCTGCGGGCACTTACACAACCCTAGAGGCCCCTACGGAAATCTACGGGACTCTACGGGCCCCTAGGGAACCCTTCAGATTTCGACGGAACCCTACCAGCCCCTCTGGAACCCTACAGAATACTCCAGGACCCGACAGCACTCTACAAGACCCTTAGCAACACAACGGAACCTCACTAAAACCCTATGGGCTCCTACAGAACACTGCAGGTGCCTACGGAACCCTACAGACCCCTACGGAACCCTACAGACACCTGCGGGCATTTACGGAACCCTGCAGGCCCCTACGGAACCCTACAGACCCCTACAGAATACTACCAGCCACTACAGAAAAATATGGCTCCTACGGAACTCTACGGAACCTGGCAGAAACACTGTGGGCCCCTACAGGCCCTTGCGGGCACTTGCAGAACTCTGCAGGAACCCACGGAACTTTATGGAACCCTACCAGCCCCTACGGAAGCCTAAAGACCATTGCAGGCAGTTACGGAACGGTACAGGGCCCTAGGGAACTTTACCAGCCACTACGGAACTCTACGGGCCCCTACGGAACCCTGCAGAACCCTCCAGAACCTTACAGAATCCCACGGATTCCTACAGACTCCTGCGGGCACTTACTCAACCCTAGAGGACCCTACGGAACACTACTGGCTCCTGCGGTACTCCAGAGGCCTCTAGGGAACCTACGAAGCTCTACGGAACCCTATGGATCCTTACGGAACAGTACGGGCCCCTTCAGACCTCTGCGGGCCCTTATGGAAACCTACAGGACCCTACGGAACTCTACGAGACTCTACAGGCCCCTAGGGAACACCACAGGCCCCTACGGAACCCTACACAACCCTCCGGAAACATATGGCACCCTACAAGCTCCTACCAACCCCTGCGGGCACTTACACAACCCTAGAGGCCCCTACGGAAATCTACGGGACTCTACGGGCCCCTAGGGAACCCTTCAGATTTCGACGGAACCCTACCAGCCCCTCTGGAACCCTACAGAATACTCCAGGACCCGACAGCACTCTACAAGACCCTTAGCAACACAACGGAACCTCACTAAAACCCTATGGGCTCCTACAGAACACTGCAGGCGCCTACGGAACCCTACAGACCCCTACTGAATACTACCAGCCACTACAGAAAAATATGGCCCCTACGGAACTGTACGGAACCTGGCAGAAACAATGTGGGCCCCTACAGGCCCTTGCGGGCACTTGCAGAACTCTGCAGGAACCCACGGAACTTTATGGAACCCTACCAGCCCCTACGGAAGCCTAAAGACCATTGCAGGCAGTTACGGAACGGTACAGGGCCCTAGGGAACTTTACCAGCCACTACGGAACTCTACGGGCCCCTACGGAACCCTGCAGAACCCTCCAGAACCTTACAGAATCCCACGGATTCCTACAGACTCCTGCGGGCACTTACTCAACCCTAGAGGACCCTACGGAACACTACTGGCTCCTGCGGTACTCCAGAGGCCTCTAGGGAACCTAAGAAGCTCTACGGAACCCTATGGATCCTTACGGAACAGTACGGGCGCCTTCAGACCTCTGCGGGTGCTTATGGAAACCTACAGGACCCTACGGAACTGTACGAGACTCTACAGGCCCCTAGGGAACACCACAGGCCCCTACGGAACCCTACACAACCCTCCGGAAACATATGGCACCCTACAAGCTCCTACCAACCCCTGCGGGCACTTACACAACCCTACAGGCCCCTACGGAAATCTACGGGACTCTACGGGCCCCTAGGGAACCCTTCAGATTTCGACGGAACCCTACCAGCCCCTCTGGAACCCTACAGAATACTCCAGGACCCGACAGCACTCTACAAGACCCTTAGCAACACAATGGAACCTCACTAAAACCCTATGGGCTCCTACAGAACACTGCAGGTGCCTACGGAACCCTACAGACCCCTACGGAACCCTACAGACACCTGCGGGCACTTACGGAACCCTGCAGGCCCCTACGGAACCCTACAGGTCCATACAGAACCCCACAGGGCCCTACGGAACTTTACCAGCCACTACGGAACTCTACGGGTCCCTACAGAACCCTGCACAACCCTCCGGAACCTTACAGAATCCCACAGACTCCTACAGACTTCTGCGGGCACTTACACAACCCTACAGGTCCCTACGGAAATCTACGGGACTCTATGGGCCCCTAGGGAACCCTATAGATTTCGATGGAACCCTACGAGGCCCTCTGGAACCCTACAGAATACTCCAGGACCCGACAGCACTCTACAAGACCCTTAGCAACACAACGGAACCTCACTAAAACCCTATGGGCTCCTACAGAACACTGCAGGCGCCTACGGAACCCTACAGACCCCTACAGAATACTACCAGCCACTACAGAAAAATATGGTCCCTACGGAACTCTACGGAACCTGACAGAAACACTGTGGGCCCCTACAGGCCCTTGCGGGCACTTGCAGAACTCTGCAGGAACCCACGGAACTTTATGGAACCCTACCAGCCCCTATGGAAGCCTAAAGACCGTTGCAGGCAGTTACGGAACGGTACAGGGCCCTAGGGAACTTTACCAGCCACTATGGAACTCTACGGGCCCCTACGGAACCCTGCAGAACCCTCCGGAACCTTACAGAATCCCACGGATTCCTACAGACTCCTGCGGGCACTTACTCAACCCTAGAGGATCCTAAGGAACACTGCCAGCTCCTATGGAAGGAACCCTACGGGCCCCTACAGAACACTACTGGCTCCTGCGGTACTCCAGAGGCCTCTAGGGAACCTACGAAGCTCTACGGAACCCTATGGATCCTTACGGAACAGTACGGGCCCCTTCAGACCTCTGCGGGCCCTTATGGAAACCTACAGGACCCTACGGAACTGTACGAGACTCTACAGGCCCCTAGGGAACACCACAGGCCCCTACGGAACCCTACACAACCCTCCGGAAACATATGGCACCCTACAAGCTCCTACCAACCCCCGCGGGCACTTACACAACCCTACAGGTCCCTACGGAAATCTACGGGACTCTATGGGCCCCTAGGGAACCCTATAGATTTCGATGGAACCCTACCAGCCCCTCTGGAACCCTACAGAATACTCCAGGACCCGACAGCACTCTACAAGACCCTTAGCAACACAACGGAACCTCACTAAAACCCTATGGGCTCCTACAGAACACTGCAGGCGCCTACGGAACCCTACAGACCCCTACGGAACCCTACAGACACCTGCGGGCACTTACGGAACCCTGCAGGCCCCTACGGAACCCTACAGGTCCATACAGAACCCCACAGGGCCCTACGGAACTTTACCAGCCACTACGGAACTCTACGGGTCCCTACGGAACCCTGCAGAATCCTCCGGAACCTTACAGAATCCCACAGACTCCTACAGACTTCTGCGGGCACTTACACAACCCTACAGGTCCCTACGGAAATCTACGGGACTCTATGGGCCCCTAGGGAACCCTTCAGATTTCGACGGAACCCTACCAGCCCCTCTGGAACCCTACAGAATACTCCAGGACCCGACAGCACTCTACAAGACCCTTAGCAACACAACGGAACCTCACTAAAACCCTATGGGCTCCTACAGAACACTGCAGGCGCCTACGGAACCCTACAGACCCCTACTGAATACTACCAGCCACTACAGAAAAATATGGCCCCTACGGAACTCTACGGAACCTGGCAGAAACACTGTGGGCCCCTACAGGCCCTTGCGGGCACTTGCAGAACTCTGCAGGAACCCACGGAACTTTATGGAACCCTACCAGCCCCTACGGAAGCCTAAAGACCATTGCAGGCAGTTACGGAACGGTACAGGGCCCTAGGGAACTTTACCAGCCACTACGGAACTCTACGGGCCCCTACGGAACCCTGCAGAACCCTCCAGAACCTTACAGAATCCCACGGATTCCTACAGACTCCTGCGGGCACTTACTCAACCCTAGAGGACCCTACGGAACACTACTGGCTCCTGCGGTACTCCAGAGGCCTCTAGGGAACCTACGAAGCTCTACGGAACCCTATGGATCCTTACGGAACAGTACGGGCCCCTTCAGACCTCTGCGGGCCCTTATGGAAACCTACAGGACCCTACGGAACTGTACGAGACTCTACAGGCCCCTAGGGAACACCACAGGCCCCTACGGAACCCTACACAACCCTCCGGAAACATATGGCACCCTACAAGCTCCTACCAACCCCTGCGGGCACTTACACAACCCTACAGGCCCCTACGGAAATCTACGGGACTCTACGGGCCCCTAGGGAACCCTTCAGATTTCGACGGAACCCTACCAGCCCCTCTGGAACCCTACAGAATACTCCAGGACCCGACAGCACTCTACAAGACCCTTAGCAACACAACGGAACCTCACTAAAACCCTATGGGCTCCTACAGAACACTGCAGGTGCCTACGGAACCCTACAGACCCCTACGGAACCCTACAGACACCTGCGGGCATTTACGGAACCCTGCAGGCCCCTACGGAACCCTACAGGTACATACAGAACCCCACAGGTCCATACAGAACCCCACAGGGCCCTACGGAACTTTACCAGCCACTACGGAACTCTACGGGTCCCTACAGAACCCTGCAGAACCCTCCGGAACCTTACAGAATCCCACAGACTCCTACAGACTTCTGCGGGCACTTACACAACCCTACAGGTCCCTACGGAAATCTACGGGACTCTATGGGCCCCTAGGGAACCCTATCGATTTCGATGGAACCCTACGAGGCCCTCTGGAACCCTACAGAATACTCCAGGACCCGACAGCACTCTACAAGACCCTTAGCAACACAACGGAACCTCACTAAAACCCTATGGGCTCCTACAGAACACTGCAGGCGCCTACGGAACCCTACAGACCCCTACAGAATACTACCAGCCACTACAGAAAAATATGGTCCCTACGGAACTCTACGGAACCTGACAGAAACACTGTGGGCCCCTACAGGCCCTTGCGGGCACTTGCAGAACTCTGCAGGAACCCACGGAACTTTATGGAACCCTACCAGCCCCTATGGAAGCCTAAAGACCGTTGCAGGCAGTTACGGAACGGTACAGGGCCCTAGGGAACTTTACCAGCCACTACGGAACTCTACGGGCCCCTACGGAACCCTGCAGAACCCTCCGGAACCTTACAGAATCCCACGGATTCCTACAGACTCCTGCGGGCACTTACTCAACCCTAGAGGATCCTAAGGAACACTGCCAGCTCCTATGGAAGGAACCCTACGGGCCCCTACAGAACACTACTGGCTCCTGCGGTACTCCAGAGGCCTCTAGGGAACCTACGAAGCTCTACGGAACCCTATGGATCCTTACGGAACAGTACGGGCCCCTTCAGACCTCTGCGGGCCCTTATGGAAACCTACAGGACCCTACGGAACTGTACGAGACTCTACAGGCCCCTAGGGAACACCAAAGGCCCCTAGGGAACCCTACACAACCCTCCGGAAACATATGGCACCCTACAAGCTCCTACCAACCCCCGCGGGCACTTACACAACCCTACAGGCCCCTACGGAAATCTACGGGACTCTACGGGCCCCTAGGGAACCCTTCAGATTTCGACGGAACCCTACAAGGCCCTCTGGAACCCTACAGAATACTCCAGGACCCAACAGCACTCTACAAGACCCTTAGCAACACAACGGAACCTCACTAAAACCCTATGGGCTCCTACAGAACACTGCAGGTGCCTACGGAACCCTACAGACACCTGCGGGCACTTACGGAACCCTGCAGGCCCCTACGGAACCCTACAGGTCCATACAGAACCCCACAGGGCCCTACGGAACTTTACCAGCCACTACGGAACTCTACGGGTCCCTACAGAACCCTGCAGAACCCTCCGGAACCTTACAGAATCCCACAGACTCCTACAGACTTCTGCGGGCACTTACACAACCCTACAGGTCCCTACGGAAATCTACGGGACTCTATGGGCCCCTAGGGAACCCTATAGATTTCGACGGAACCCTACGAGGCCCTCTGGAACCCTACAGAATACTCTAGGACCCGACAGCACTCTACAAGACCCTTAGCAACACAACGGAACCTCACTAAAACCCTATGGGCTCCTACAGAACACTGCAGGCGCCTACGGAACCCTACAGACCCCTACAGAATACTACCAGCCACTACAGAAAAATATGGCCCCTACGGAACTCTACGGAACCTGACAGAAACACTGTGGGCCCCTACAGGCCCTTGCGGGCACTTGCAGAACTCTGCAGGAACCCACGGAACTTTATGGAACCCTACCAGCCCCTACGGAAGCCTAAAGACCCTTGCAGGCAGTTACGGAACGGTACAGGGCCCTAGGGAACTTTACCAGCCACTACGGAACTCTACGGGTCCCTACAGAACCCTGCAGAACCCTCCGGAACCTTACAGAATCCCAAGGATTCCTACAGACTCCTGCGGGCACTTACTCAACCCTAGAGGACCCTACGGAACACTACTGGCTCCTGCGGTACTCCAGAGGCCTCTAGGGAACCTACGAAGCTCTACGGAACCCTATGGATCCTTACGGAACAGTACGGGCCCCTTCAGACCTCTGCGGGTGCTTATGGAAACCTACAGGACCCTACGGAACTGTACGAGACTCTACAGGCCCCTAGGGAACACCACAGGCCCCTACGGAACCCTACACAACCCTCCGGAAACATATGGCACCCTACAAGCTCCTACCAACCCCTGCGGGCACTTACATAACCCTACAGGTCCCTGCGGAAATCTACGGGACTCTACGGGCCCCTAGGGAACCCTTCAGATTTCGACGGAACCCTACAAGGCCCTCTGGAACCCTACGGAATACTCCAGGACCCGACAGGACTCTACAAGACCCTTAGCAACACAACGGAACCTCACTAAAACCCTATGGGCTCCTACAGAACACTGCAGGTGCCTACGGAACCCTACAGACACCTGCGGGCACTTACGGAAACCTGCAGGCCCCTACGGAACCCTACAGGTCCATACAGAACCCCACAGGGCCCTACGGAACTTTACCAGCCACTACGGAACTCTACGGGTCCCTACAGAACCCTGCAGAACCCTCCAGAACCTTACAGAATCCCACAGACTCCTACAGACTTCTGCGGGCACTTACACAACCCTACAAGTCCCTACAGAAATCTACGGGACTCTATGGGCCCCTAGGGAACCCTATAGATTTCGATGGAACCCTATGAGCCCCTCTGGAACCCTACAGAATACTCCAGGACCCGACAGAACTCTACAAGACCCTTAGCAACACAACGGAACCTCACTAAAACCCTATGGGCTCCTACAGAACACTGTAGGTGCCTACGGAAACCTACAGACCCCTACAGAATACTACCAGCCACTACAGAAAAATATGGCCCCTACGGAACTCTACGGAACCTGACAGAAACACTGTGGGCCCCTACAGGCCCTTGCGGGCACTTGCAGAACTCTGCAGGAACCCACGGAACTTTATGGAACCCTACCAGCCCCTACGAAAGCCTAAAGACCATTGCAGGCAGTTACGGAACGGTACAGGGCCCTAGGGAACTTTACCAGCCACTACGGAACTCTACGGGCCCCTACGGAACCCTGCAGAACCCTCCGGAACCTTACAGAATCCCACGGATTCCTACAGACTCCTGCGGGCACTTACTCAACCCTAGAGGACCCTACGGAACACTACTGGCTCCTGCGGTACTCCAGAGGCCTCTAGGGAACCTACGAAGCTCTACGGAACCCTATGGATCCTTACGGAACAGTATGGGCCCCTTCAGACCTCTGCGGGCCCTTATGGAAACCTACAGGACCCTACGGAACTGTACGAGACTCTACAGGCCCCTAGGGAACACCACAGGCCCCTAGGGAACACCACAGGCCCCTACGGAACCCTACGCAACCCTCCGGAAACATATGGCACCCTACAAGCTCCTACCAACCCCTGCGGGCACTTACATAACCCTACAGGTCCCTGCGGAAATCTACGGGACTCTACGGGCCCCTAGGGAACCCTTCAGATTTCGACGGAACCCTACAAGGCCCTCTGGAACCCTACAGAATACTCCAGGACCCGACAGCACTCTACAAGACCCTTAGCAACACAACGGAACCTCACTAAAACCCTATCGGCTCCTAGAGAACACTGCAGGTGCCTACGGAACCCTACAGACACCTGCGGGCACTTGCGGAAACCTGCAGGCCCCTACGGAACCCTACAGGTCCATACAGAACCCCACAGGGCCCTACGGAACTTTACCAGCCACTACGGAACTCTACGGGTCCCTACAGAACCCTGCAGAACCCTCCGGAACCTTACAGAATCCCACAGACTCCTACAGACTTCTGCGGGCACTTACACAACCCTACAGGTCCCTACGGAAATCTACGGGACTCTATGGGCCCCTAGGGAACCCTATCGATTTCGATGGAACCCTACGAGGCCCTCTGGAACCCTACAGAATACTCCAGGACCCGACAGCACTCTACAAGACCCTTAGCAACACAACGGAACCTCACTAAAACCCTATGGGCTCCTACAGAACACTGCAGGCGCCTACGGAACCCTACAGACCCCTACAGAATACTACCAGCCACTACAGAAAAATATGGTCCCTACGGAACTGTACGGAACCTGACAGAAACACTGTGGGCCCCTACAGGCCCTTGCGGGCACTTGCAGAACTCTGCAGGAACCCACGGAACTTTATGGAACCCTACCAGCCCCTATGGAAGCCTAAAGACCGTTGCAGGCAGTTACGGAACGGTACAGGGCCCTAGGGAACTTTACCAGCCACTATGGAACTCTACGGGCCCCTACGGAACCCTGCAGAACCCTCCGGAACCTTACAGAATCCCACGGATTCCTACAGACTCCTGCGGGCACTTACTCAACCCTAGAGGATCCTAAGGAACACTGCCAGCTCCTATGGAAGGAACCCTACGGGCCCCTACAGAACACTACTGGCTCCTGCGGTACTCCAGAGGCCTCTAGGGAACCTACGAAGCTCTACGGAACCCTATGGATCCTTACGGAACAGTACGGGCCCCTTCAGACCTCTGCGGGCCCTTATGGAAACCTACAGGACCCTACGGAACTGTACGAGACTCTACAGGCCCCTAGGGAACACCAAAGGCCCCTAGGGAACCCTGCAGAACCCTCCGGAAACATATGGCACCCTACAAGCTCCTACCAACCCCCGCGGGCACTTACACAACCCTACAGGCCCCTACGGAAATCTACGGGACTCTACGGGCCCCTAGGGAACCCTTCAGATTTCGACGGAACCCTACAAGGCCCTCTGGAACCCTACAGAATACTCCAGGACCCAACAGCACTCTACAAGACCCTTAGCAACACAACGGAACCTCACTAAAACCCTATGGGCTCCTACAGAACACTGCAGGTGCCTACGGAACCCTACAGACACCTGCGGGCACTTACGGAACCCTGCAGGCCCCTACGGAACCCTACAGGTCCATACAGAACCCCACAGGGCCCTACGGAACTTTACCAGCCACTACGGAACTCTACGGGTCCCTACAGAACCCTGCAGAACCCTCCGGAACCTTACAGAATCCCACAGACTCCTACAGACTTCTGCGGGCACTTACACAACCCTACAGGTCCCTACGGAAATCTACGGGACTCTATGGGCCCCTAGGGAACCCTTCAGATTTCGACGGAACCCTACCAGCCCCTCTGGAACCCTACAGAATACTCCAGGACCCGACAGCACTCTACAAGACCCTTAGCAACACAACGGAACCTCACTAAAACCCTATGGGCTCCTACAGAACACTGCAGGCGCCTACGGAACCCTACAGACCCCTACAGAATACTACCAGCCACTACAGAAAAATATGGCCCCTACGGAACTCTACGGAACCTGGCAGAAACACTGTGGGCCCCTACAGGCCCTTGCGGGCACTTGCAGAACTCTGCAGGAACCCACGGAACTTTATGGAACCCTACCAGCCCCTACGGAAGCCTAAAGACCCTTGCAGGCAGTTACGGAACGGTACAGGGCCCTAGGGAACTTTACCAGCCACTACGGAACTCTACGGGCCCCTACGGAACCCTGCAGAACCCTCCAGAACCTTACAGAATCCCACGGATTCCTACAGACTCCTGCGGGCACTTACTCAACCCTAGAGGACCCTACGGAACACTACTGGCTCCTGCGGTACTCCAGAGGCCTCTAGGGAACCTACGAAGCTCTACGGAACCCTATGGATCCTTACGGAACAGTACGGGCCCCTTCAGACCTCTGCGGGCCCTTATGGAAACCTACAGGACCCTACGGAACTGTACGAGACTCTACAGGCCCCTAGGGAACACCACAGGCCCCTACGGAACCCTACACAACCCTCCGGAAACATATGGCACCCTACAAGCTCCTACCAACCCCTGCGGGCACTTACACAACCCTACAGGCCCCTACGGAAATCTACGGGACTCTACGGGCCCCTAGGGAACCCTTCAGATTTCGACGGAACCCTACCAGCCCCTCTGGAACCCTACAGAATACTCCAGGACCCGACAGCACTCTACAAGACCCTTAGCAACACAACGGAACCTCACTAAAACCCTATGGGCTCCTACAGAACACTGCAGGTGCCTACGGAACCCTACAGACCCCTACGGAACCCTACAGACACCTGCGGGCATTTACGGAACCCTGCAGGCCCCTACGGAACCCTACAGGTACATACAGAACCCCACAGGTCCATACAGAACCCCACAGGGCCCTACGGAACTTTACCAGCCACTACGGAACTCTACGGGTCCCTACAGAACCCTGCAGAACCCTCCGGAACCTTACAGAATCCCACAGACTCCTACAGACTTCTGCGGGCACTTACACAACCCTACAGGTCCCTACGGAAATCTACGGGACTCTATGGGCCCCTAGGGAACCCTATCGATTTCGATGGAACCCTACGAGGCCCTCTGGAACCCTACAGAATACTCCAGGACCCGACAGCACTCTACAAGACCCTTAGCAACACAACGGAACCTCACTAAAACCCTATGGGCTCCTACAGAACACTGCAGGCGCCTACGGAACCCTACAGACCCCTACAGAATACTACCAGCCACTACAGAAAAATATGGTCCCTACGGAACTCTACGGAACCTGACAGAAACACTGTGGGCCCCTACAGGCCCTTGCGGGCACTTGCAGAACTCTGCAGGAACCCACGGAACTTTATGGAACCCTACCAGCCCCTATGGAAGCCTAAAGACCGTTGCAGGCAGTTACGGAACGGTACAGGGCCCTAGGGAACTTTACCAGCCACTACGGAACTCTACGGGCCCCTACGGAACCCTGCAGAACCCTCCGGAACCTTACAGAATCCCACGGATTCCTACAGACTCCTGCGGGCACTTACTCAACCCTAGAGGATCCTAAGGAACACTGCCAGCTCCTATGGAAGGAACCCTACGGGCCCCTACAGAACACTACTGGCTCCTGCGGTACTCCAGAGGCCTCTAGGGAACCTACGAAGCTCTACGGAACCCTATGGATCCTTACGGAACAGTACGGGCCCCTTCAGACCTCTGCGGGCCCTTATGGAAACCTACAGGACCCTACGGAACTGTACGAGACTCTACAGGCCCCTAGGGAACACCAAAGGCCCCTAGGGAACCCTACACAACCCTCCGGAAACATATGGCACCCTACAAGCTCCTACCAACCCCCGCGGGCACTTACACAACCCTACAGGCCCCTACGGAAATCTACGGGACTCTACGGGCCCCTAGGGAACCCTTCAGATTTCGACGGAACCCTACAAGGCCCTCTGGAACCCTACAGAATACTCCAGGACCCAACAGCACTCTACAAGACCCTTAGCAACACAACGGAACCTCACTAAAACCCTATGGGCTCCTACAGAACACTGCAGGTGCCTACGGAACCCTACAGACACCTGCGGGCACTTACGGAACCCTGCAGGCCCCTACGGAACCCTACAGGTCCATACAGAACCCCACAGGGCCCTACGGAACTTTACCAGCCACTACGGAACTCTACGGGTCCCTACAGAACCCTGCAGAACCCTCCGGAACCTTACAGAATCCCACAGACTCCTACAGACTTCTGCGGGCACTTACACAACCCTACAGGTCCCTACGGAAATCTACGGGACTCTATGGGCCCCTAGGGAACCCTATAGATTTCGACGGAACCCTACGAGGCCCTCTGGAACCCTACAGAATACTCTAGGACCCGACAGCACTCTACAAGACCCTTAGCAACACAACGGAACCTCACTAAAACCCTATGGGCTCCTACAGAACACTGCAGGCGCCTACGGAACCCTACAGACCCCTACAGAATACTACCAGCCACTACAGAAAAATATGGCCCCTACGGAACTCTACGGAACCTGACAGAAACACTGTGGGCCCCTACAGGCCCTTGCGGGCACTTGCAGAACTCTGCAGGAACCCACGGAACTTTATGGAACCCTACCAGCCCCTATGGAAGCCTAAAGACCGTTGCAGGCAGTTACGGAACGGTACAGGGCCCTAGGGAACTTTACCAGCCACTATGGAACTCTACGGGCCCCTACGGAACCCTGCAGAACCCTCCGGAACCTTACAGAATCCCACGGATTCCTACAGACTCCTGCGGGCACTTACTCAACCCTAGAGGATCCTAAGGAACACTGCCAGCTCCTATGGAAGGAACCCTACGGGCCCCTACAGAACACTACTGGCTCCTGCGGTACTCCAGAGGCCTCTAGGGAACCTACGAAGCTCTACGGAACCCTATGGATCCTTACGGAACAGTACGGGCCCCTTCAGACCTCTGCGGGCCCTTATGGAAACCTACAGGACCCTACGGAACTGTACGAGACTCTACAGGCCCCTAGGGAACACCAAAGGCCCCTAGGGAACCCTGCAGAACCCTCCGGAAACATATGGCACCCTACAAGCTCCTACCAACCCCCGCGGGCACTTACACAACCCTACAGGCCCCTACGGAAATCTACGGGACTCTACGGGCCCCTAGGGAACCCTTCAGATTTCGACGGAACCCTACAAGGCCCTCTGGAACCCTACAGAATACTCCAGGACCCAACAGCACTCTACAAGACCCTTAGCAACACAACGGAACCTCACTAAAACCCTATGGGCTCCTACAGAACACTGCAGGTGCCTACGGAACCCTACAGACACCTGCGGGCACTTACGGAACCCTGCAGGCCCCTACGGAACCCTACAGGTCCATACAGAACCCCACAGGGCCCTACGGAACTTTACCAGCCACTACGGAACTCTACGGGTCCCTACAGAACCCTGCAGAACCCTCCGGAACCTTACAGAATCCCACAGACTCCTACAGACTTCTGCGGGCACTTACACAACCCTACAGGTCCCTACGGAAATCTACGGGACTCTATGGGCCCCTAGGGAACCCTTCAGATTTCGACGGAACCCTACCAGCCCCTCTGGAACCCTACAGAATACTCCAGGACCCGACAGCACTCTACAAGACCCTTAGCAACACAACGGAACCTCACTAAAACCCTATGGGCTCCTACAGAACACTGCAGGCGCCTACGGAACCCTACAGACCCCTACAGAATACTACCAGCCACTACAGAAAAATATGGCCCCTACGGAACTCTACGGAACCTGGCAGAAACACTGTGGGCCCCTACAGGCCCTTGCGGGCACTTGCAGAACTCTGCAGGAACCCACGGAACTTTATGGAACCCTACCAGCCCCTACGGAAGCCTAAAGACCATTGCAGGCAGTTACGGAACGGTACAGGGCCCTAGGGAACTTTACCAGCCACTACGGAACTCTACGGGCCCCTACGGAACCCTGCAGAACCCTCCAGAACCTTACAGAATCCCACGGATTCCTACAGACTCCTGCGGGCACTTACTCAACCCTAGAGGACCCTACGGAACACTACTGGCTCCTGCGGTACTCCAGAGGCCTCTAGGGAACCTACGAAGCTCTACGGAACCCTATGGATCCTTACGGAACAGTACGGGCCCCTTCAGACCTCTGCGGGCCCTTATGGAAACCTACAGGACCCTACGGAACTGTACGAGACTCTACAGGCCCCTAGGGAACACCACAGGCCCCTACGGAACCCTACACAACCCTCCGGAAACATATGGCACCCTACAAGCTCCTACCAACCCCTGCGGGCACTTACACAACCCTACAGGCCCCTACGGAAATCTACGGGACTCTACGGGCCCCTAGGGAACCCTTCAGATTTCGACGGAACCCTACCAGCCCCTCTGGAACCCTACAGAATACTCCAGGACCCGACAGCACTCTACAAGACCCTTAGCAACACAACGGAACCTCACTAAAACCCTATGGGCTCCTACAGAACACTGCAGGTGCCTACGGAACCCTACAGACCCCTACGGAACCCTACAGACACCTGCGGGCATTTACGGAACCCTGCAGGCCCCTACGGAACCCTACAGGTACATACAGAACCCCACAGGTCCATACAGAACCCCACAGGGCCCTACGGAACTTTACCAGCCACTACGGAACTCTACGGGTCCCTACAGAACCCTGCAGAACCCTCCGGAACCTTACAGAATCCCACAGACTCCTACAGACTTCTGCGGGCACTTACACAACCCTACAGGTCCCTACGGAAATCTACGGGACTCTATGGGCCCCTAGGGAACCCTATCGATTTCGATGGAACCCTACGAGGCCCTCTGGAACCCTACAGAATACTCCAGGACCCGACAGCACTCTACAAGACCCTTAGCAACACAACGGAACCTCACTAAAACCCTATGGGCTCCTACAGAACACTGCAGGCGCCTACGGAACCCTACAGACCCCTACAGAATACTACCAGCCACTACAGAAAAATATGGTCCCTACGGAACTCTACGGAACCTGACAGAAACACTGTGGGCCCCTACAGGCCCTTGCGGGCACTTGCAGAACTCTGCAGGAACCCACGGAACTTTATGGAACCCTACCAGCCCCTATGGAAGCCTAAAGACCGTTGCAGGCAGTTACGGAACGGTACAGGGCCCTAGGGAACTTTACCAGCCACTACGGAACTCTACGGGCCCCTACGGAACCCTGCAGAACCCTCCGGAACCTTACAGAATCCCACGGATTCCTACAGACTCCTGCGGGCACTTACTCAACCCTAGAGGATCCTAAGGAACACTGCCAGCTCCTATGGAAGGAACCCTACGGGCCCCTACAGAACACTACTGGCTCCTGCGGTACTCCAGAGGCCTCTAGGGAACCTACGAAGCTCTACGGAACCCTATGGATCCTTACGGAACAGTACGGGCCCCTTCAGACCTCTGCGGGCCCTTATGGAAACCTACAGGACCCTACGGAACTGTACGAGACTCTACAGGCCCCTAGGGAACACCAAAGGCCCCTAGGGAACCCTACACAACCCTCCGGAAACATATGGCACCCTACAAGCTCCTACCAACCCCCGCGGGCACTTACACAACCCTACAGGCCCCTACGGAAATCTACGGGACTCTACGGGCCCCTAGGGAACCCTTCAGATTTCGACGGAACCCTACAAGGCCCTCTGGAACCCTACAGAATACTCCAGGACCCAACAGCACTCTACAAGACCCTTAGCAACACAACGGAACCTCACTAAAACCCTATGGGCTCCTACAGAACACTGCAGGTGCCTACGGAACCCTACAGACACCTGCGGGCACTTACGGAACCCTGCAGGCCCCTACGGAACCCTACAGGTCCATACAGAACCCCACAGGGCCCTACGGAACTTTACCAGCCACTACGGAACTCTACGGGTCCCTACAGAACCCTGCAGAACCCTCCGGAACCTTACAGAATCCCACAGACTCCTACAGACTTCTGCGGGCACTTACACAACCCTACAGGTCCCTACGGAAATCTACGGGACTCTATGGGCCCCTAGGGAACCCTATAGATTTCGACGGAACCCTACGAGGCCCTCTGGAACCCTACAGAATACTCTAGGACCCGACAGCACTCTACAAGACCCTTAGCAACACAACGGAACCTCACTAAAACCCTATGGGCTCCTACAGAACACTGCAGGCGCCTACGGAACCCTACAGACCCCTACAGAATACTACCAGCCACTACAGAAAAATATGGCCCCTACGGAACTCTACGGAACCTGACAGAAACACTGTGGGCCCCTACAGGCCCTTGCGGGCACTTGCAGAACTCTGCAGGAACCCACGGAACTTTATGGAACCCTACCAGCCCCTACGGAAGCCTAAAGACCCTTGCAGGCAGTTACGGAACGGTACAGGGCCCTAGGGAACTTTACCAGCCACTACGGAACTCTACGGGTCCCTACAGAACCCTGCAGAACCCTCCGGAACCTTACAGAATCCCAAGGATTCCTACAGACTCCTGCGGGCACTTACTCAACCCTAGAGGACCCTACGGAACACTACTGGCTCCTGCGGTACTCCAGAGGCCTCTAGGGAACCTACGAAGCTCTACGGAACCCTATGGATCCTTACGGAACAGTACGGGCCCCTTCAGACCTCTGCGGGTGCTTATGGAAACCTACAGGACCCTACGGAACTGTACGAGACTCTACAGGCCCCTAGGGAACACCACAGGCCCCTACGGAACCCTACACAACCCTCCGGAAACATATGGCACCCTACAAGCTCCTACCAACCCCTGCGGGCACTTACATAACCCTACAGGTCCCTGCGGAAATCTACGGGACTCTACGGGCCCCTAGGGAACCCTTCAGATTTCGACGGAACCCTACAAGGCCCTCTGGAACCCTACAGAATACTCCAGGACCCGACAGCACTCTACAAGACCCTTAGCAACACAACGGAACCTCACTAAAACCCTATCGGCTCCTAGAGAACACTGCAGGTGCCTACGGAACCCTACAGACACCTGCGGGCACTTGCGGAAACCTGCAGGCCCCTACGGAACCCTACAGGTCCATACAGAACCCCACAGGGCCCTACGGAACTTTACCAGCCACTACGGAACTCTACGGGTCCCTACAGAACCCTGCAGAACCCTCCGGAACCTTACAGAATCCCACAGACTCCTACAGACTTCTGCGGGCACTTACACAACCCTACAGGTCCCTACGGAAATCTACGGGACTCTATGGGCCCCTAGGGAACCCTTCAGATTTCGACGGAACCCTACCAGCCCCTCTGGAACCCTACAGAATACTCCAGGACCCGACAGCACTCTACAAGACCCTTAGCAACACAACGGAACCTCACTAAAACCCTATGGGCTCCTACAGAACACTGCAGGCGCCTACGGAACCCTACAGACCCCTACAGAATACTACCAGCCACTACAGAAAAATATGGTCCCTACGGAACTGTACGGAACCTGACAGAAACACTGTGGGCCCCTACAGGCCCTTGCGGGCACTTGCAGAACTCTGCAGGAACCCACGGAACTTTATGGAACCCTACCAGCCCCTATGGAAGCCTAAAGACCGTTGCAGGCAGTTACGGAACGGTACAGGGCCCTAGGGAACTTTACCAGCCACTATGGAACTCTACGGGCCCCTACGGAACCCTGCAGAACCCTCCGGAACCTTACAGAATCCCACGGATTCCTACAGACTCCTGCGGGCACTTACTCAACCCTAGAGGATCCTAAGGAACACTGCCAGCTCCTATGGAAGGAACCCTACGGGCCCCTACAGAACACTACTGGCTCCTGCGGTACTCCAGAGGCCTCTAGGGAACCTACGAAGCTCTACGGAACCCTATGGATCCTTACGGAACAGTACGGGCCCCTTCAGACCTCTGCGGGCCCTTATGGAAACCTACAGGACCCTACGGAACTGTACGAGACTCTACAGGCCCCTAGGGAACACCAAAGGCCCCTAGGGAACCCTGCAGAACCCTCCGGAAACATATGGCACCCTACAAGCTCCTACCAACCCCCGCGGGCACTTACACAACCCTACAGGCCCCTACGGAAATCTACGGGACTCTACGGGCCCCTAGGGAACCCTTCAGATTTCGACGGAACCCTACAAGGCCCTCTGGAACCCTACAGAATACTCCAGGACCCAACAGCACTCTACAAGACCCTTAGCAACACAACGGAACCTCACTAAAACCCTATGGGCTCCTACAGAACACTGCAGGTGCCTACGGAACCCTACAGACACCTGCGGGCACTTACGGAACCCTGCAGGCCCCTACGGAACCCTACAGGTCCATACAGAACCCCACAGGGCCCTACGGAACTTTACCAGCCACTACGGAACTCTACGGGTCCCTACAGAACCCTGCAGAACCCTCCGGAACCTTACAGAATCCCACAGACTCCTACAGACTTCTGCGGGCACTTACACAACCCTACAGGTCCCTACGGAAATCTACGGGACTCTATGGGCCCCTAGGGAACCCTATAGATTTCGACGGAACCCTACGAGGCCCTCTGGAACCCTACAGAATACTCCAGGACCCGACAGCACTCTACAAGACCCTTAGCAACACAACGGAACCTCACTAAAACCCTATGGGCTCCTACAGAACACTGCAGGCGCCTACGGAACCCTACAGACCCCTACAGAATACTACCAGCCACTACAGAAAAATATGGCCCCTACGGAACTCTACGGAACCTGACAGAAACACTGTGGGCCCCTACAGGCCCTTGCGGGCACTTGCAGAACTCTGCAGGAACCCACGGAACTTTATGGAACCCTACCAGCCCCTACGGAAGCCTAAAGACCCTTGCAGGCAGTTACGGAACGGTACAGGGCCCTAGGGAACTTTACCAGCCACTACGGAACTCTACGGGTCCCTACAGAACCCTGCAGAACCCTCCGGAACCTTACAGAATCCCACGGATTCCTACAGACTCCTGCGGGCACTTACTCAACCCTAGAGGACCCTACGGAACACTACTGGCTCCTGCGGTACTCCAGAGGCCTCTAGGGAACCTACGAAGCTCTACGGAACCCTATGGATCCTTACGGAACAGTACGGGCCCCTTCAGACCTCTGCGGGCCCTTATGGAAACCTACAGGACCCTACGGAACTGTACGAGACTCTACAGGCCCCTAGGGAACACCACAGGCCCCTACGGAACCCTACACAACCCTCCGGAAACATATGGCACCCTACAAGCTCCTACCAACCCCTGCGGGCACTTACATAACCCTACAGGTCCCTACGGAAATCTACGGGACTCTACGGGCCCCTAGGGAACCCTTCAGATTTCGACGGAACCCTACAAGGCCCTCTGGAACCCTACGGAATACTCCAGGACCTGACAGGACTCTACAAGACCCTTAGCAACACAACGGAACCTCACTAAAACCCTATGGGCTCCTACAGAACACTGCAGGTGCCTACGGAACCCTACAGACACCTGCGGGCACTTACGGAAACCTGCAGGCCCCTACGGAACCCTACAGGTCCATACAGAACCCCACAGGGCCCTACGGAACTTTACCAGCCACTACGGAACTCTACGGGTCCCTACAGAACCCTGCAGAACCCTCCGGAACCTTACAGAATCCCACAGACTCCTACAGACTTCTGCGGGCACTTACACAACCCTACAGGTCCCTACGGAAATCTACGGGACTCTATGGGCCCCTAGGGAACCCTATAGATTTCGACGGAACCCTACGAGGCCCTCTGGAACCCTACAGAATACTCCAGGACCCGACAGCACTCTACAAGACCCTTAGCAACACAACGGAACCTCACTAAAACCCTATGGGCTCCTACAGAACACTGCAGGCGCCTACGGAACCCTACAGACCCCTACAGAATACTACCAGCCACTACAGAAAAATATGGCCCCTACGGAACTCTACGGAACCTGACAGAAACACTGTGGGCCCCTACAGGCCCCTGCGGGCACTTGCAGAACTCTGCAGGAACCCACGGAACTTTATGGAACCCTACCAGCCCCTACGGAAGCCTAAAGACCCTTGCAGGCAGTTACGGAACGGTACAGGGCCCTAGGGAACTTTACCAGCCACTACGGAACTCTACGGGCCCCTACGGAACCCTGCAGAACCCTCCGGAACCTTACAGAATCCCACGGATTCCTACAGACTCCTGCGGGCACTTACTCAACCCTAGAGGACCCTACGGAACACTACTGGCTCCTGCGGTACTCCAGAGGCCTCTAGGGAACCTACGAAGCTCTACGGAACCCTATGGATCCTTACGGAACAGTACGGGCCCCTTCAGACCTCTGCGGGCCCTTATGGAAACCTACAGGACCCTACGGAACTGTACGAGACTCTACAGGCCCCTAGGGAACACCACAGGCCCCTACGGAACCCTACACAACCCTCCGGAAACATATGGCACCCTACAAGCTCCTACCAACCCCTGCGGGCACTTACATAACCCTACAGGTCCCTGCGGAAATCTACGGGACTCTACGGGCCCCTAGGGAACCCTTCAGATTTCGACGGAACCCTACAAGGCCCTCTGGAACCCTACGGAATACTCCAGGACCCGACAGCACTCTACAAGACCCTTAGCAACACAACGGAACCTCACTAAAACCCTATGGGCTCCTACAGAACACTGCAGGTGCCTACGGAACCCTACAGACCCCTACGGAACCCTACAGACACCTGCGGGCACTTACGGAACCCTGCAGGCCCCTACGGAACCCTACAGGTCCATACAGAACCCCACAGGGCCCTACGGAACTTTACCAGCCACTACGGAACTCTACGGGTCCCTACAGAACCCTGCAGAACCCTCCGGAACCTTACAGAATCCCACAGACTCCTACAGACTTCTGCGGGCACTTACACAACCCTACAGGTCCCTACGGAAATCTACGGGACTCTATGGGCCCCTAGGGAACCCTATAGATTTCGACGGAACCCTACGAGGCCCTCTGGAACCCTACAGAATACTCCAGGACCCGACAGCACTCTACAAGACCCTTAGCAACACAACGGAACCTCACTAAAACCCTATGGGCTCCTACAGAACACTGCAGGCGCCTACGGAACCCTACAGACCCCTACAGAATACTACCAGCCACTACAGAAAAATATGGCCCCTACGGAACTCTACGGAACCTGACAGAAACACTGTGGGCCCCTACAGGCCCTTGCGGGCACTTGCAGAACTCTGCAGGAACCCACGGAACTTTATGGAACCCTACCAGCCCCTACGGAAGCCTAAAGACCCTTGCAGGCAGTTACGGAACGGTACAGGGCCCTAGGGAACTTTACCAGCCACTACGGAACTCTACGGGTCCCTACAGAACCCTGCAGAACCCTCAGGAACCTTACAGAATCCCACGGATTCCTACAGACTCCTGCGGGCACTTACTCAACCCTAGAGGACCCTACGGAACACTACTGGCTCCTGCGGTACTCCAGAGGCCTCTAGGGAACCTACGAAGCTCTACGGAACCCTATGGATCCTTACGGAACAGTACGGGCCCCTTCAGACCTCTGCGGGCCCTTATGGAAACCTACAGGACCCTACGGAACTGTACGAGACTCTACAGGCCCCTAGGGAACACCAAAGGCCCCTACGGAACCCTACACAACCCTCCGGAAACATATGGCACCCTACAAGCTCCTACCAACCCCTGCGGGCACTTACATAACCCTACAGGTCCCTACGGAAATCTACGGGACTCTACGGGCCCCTAGGGAACCCTTCAGATTTCGATGGAACCCTACAAGGCCCTCTGGAACCCTACAGAATACTCCAGGACCCGACAGCACTCTACAAGACCCTTAGCAACACAACGGAACCTCACTAAAACCCTATGGGCTCCTACAGAACACTGTAGGTGCCTACGGAACCCTACAGACCCGTACAGACACCTACGGGCACTTACAGAACCCTGCAGGCCCCTACGGAACCCTACAGGTCCATACAGAACCCCACAGGGCCCTAGGGAACTTTACCAGCCACTACGGAACTCTACGGGCCCCTACGGAACCCTGCAGAACCCTCCAGAACCTTACAGAATCCCAAGGATTCCTACAGACTCCTGCGGGCACTTAAACAACCCTAGAGGACCCTACGGAACACTACTGGCTCCTGCGGTACTCCAGAGGCCTCTAGGGAACCTACGAAGCTCTACGGAACCCTATGGATCCTTACGGAACAGTACGGGCCCCTTCAGACCTCTGCGGGCCCTTATGGAAACCTACAGGACCCTACGGAACTGTACGAGACTCTACAGGCCCCTAGGGAACACCACAGGCCCCTACGGAACCCTACACAACCCTCCAGAAACATATGGCACCCTACAAGCTCCTACCAACCCCTGCGGGCACTTACATAACCCTACAGGTCCCTGCGGAAATCTACGGGACTCTACGGGCCCCTAGGGAACCCTTCAGATTTCGATGGAACCCTACAAGGCCCTCTGGAACCCTACAGAATACTCCAGGACCCGACAGCACTCTACAAGACCCTTAGCAACACAACGGAACCTCACTAAAACCCTATGGGCTCCTACAGAACACTGTAGGTGCCTACGGAACCCTACAGACCCGTACAGACACCTACGGGCACTTACAGAACCCTGCAGGCCCCTACGGAACCCTACAGGTCCATACAGAACCCCACAGGGCCCTAGGGAACTTTACCAGCCACTACGGAACTCTACGGGCCCCTACGGAACCCTGCAGAACCCTCCAGAACCTTACAGAATCCCAAGGATTCCTACAGACTCCTGCGGGCACTTAAACAACCCTAGAGGACCCTACGGAACACTACTGGCTCCTGCGGTACTCCAGAGGCCTCTAGGGAACCTACGAAGCTCTACGGAACCCTATGGATCCTTACGGAACAGTACGGGCCCCTTCAGACCTCTGCGGGTGCTTATGGAAACCTACAGGACCCTACGGAACTGTACGAGACTCTACAGGCCCCTAGGGAACACCACAGGCCCCTACGGAACCCTACACAACCCTCCAGAAACATATGGCACCCTACAAGCTCCTACCAACCCCTGCGGGCACTTACATAACCCTACAGCTCCCTGCGGAAATCTACGGGACTCTACGGGCCCCTAGGGAACCCTTCAGATTTCGACGGAACCCTACAAGGCCCTCTGGAACCCTACAGAATACTCCAGGACCCGACAGCACTCTACAAGACCCTTAGCAACACAACGGAACCTCACTAAAACCCTATGGGCTCCTACAGAACACTGCAGGTGCCTACGGAACCCTACAGACACCTGCGGGCACTTACGGAAACCTGCAGGCCCCTACGGAACCCTACAGGTCCATACAGAACCCCACAGGGCCCTACGGAACTTTACCAGCCACTATGGAACTCTACGGGTCCCTACAGAACCTGCAGAACCCTCCAGAACCTTACAGAATCCCACAGACTCCTACAGACTTCTGCGGGCACTTACACAACCCTACAGGTCCCTACAGAAATCTACGGGACTCTATGGGCCCCTAGGGAACCCTATAGATTTCGATGGAACCCTACCAGCCCCTCTGGAACCCTACAGAATACTCCAGGACCCGACAGAACTCTACAAGACCCTTAGCAACACAACGGAACCTCACTAAAACCCTATGGGCTCCTACAGAACACTGTAGGTGCCTATGGAACCCTACAGACCCGTACAGACACTTACGGGCACTTACGGAAACCTGCAGGTCCCTACGGAACCCTACAGGTCCATACAGAACCCCACAGGGCCCTACGGAACTTTACCAGCCACTACGGAACTCTACGGGTCCCTACAGAACCCTGCAGAACCCTCCAGAACCTTACAGAATCCCACAGACTCCTACAGACTTCTGCGGGCACTTACACAACCCTACAGGTCCCTACGGAAATCTACGGGACTCTATGGGCCCCTAGGGAACCCTATAGATTTCGATGGAACCCTATGAGCCCCTCTGGAACCCTACAGAATACTCCAGGACCCGACAGCACTCTACAAGACCCTTAGCAACACAACGGAACCTCACTAAAACCCTATGGGCTTTTACAGAACACTGTAGGTGCCTACGGAAACCTACAGACCCCTACAGAATACTACCAGCCACTACAGAAAAATATGGCCCCTACGGAACTCTACGGAACCTGGCAGAAACACTGTGGGCCCCTACAGGCCCTTGCGGGCACTTGCAGAACTCTGCAGGAACCCACGGAACTTTATGGAACCCTACCAGCCCCTACGGAAGCCTAAAGACCATTGCAGGCAGTTACGGAACGGTACAGGGCCCTAGGGAACTTTACCAGCCACTACGGAACTCTACGGGCCCCTACGGAACCCTGCAGAACCCTCCGGAACCTTACAGAATCCCACGGATTCCTACAGACTCCTGCGGGCACTTAAACAACCCTAGAGGACCCTACGGAACACTACTGGCTCCTGCGGTACTCCAGAGACCTCTAGGGAACCTACGAAGCTCTACGGAACCCTATGGATCCTTACGGAACAGTACGGGCCCCTTCAGACCTCTGCGGGCCCTTATGGAAACCTACAGGACCCTACGGAACTGTACGAGACTCTACAGACCCCTAGGGAACACCACAGGCCCCTAGGGAACACCACAGGCCCCTACGGAACCCTACGCAACCCTCCGGAAACATATGGCACCCTACAAGCTCCTACCAACCCCTGCGGGCACTTACATAACCCTACAGGTCCCTGCGGAAATCTACGGGACTCTACGGGCCCCTAGGGAACCCTTCAGATTTCGACGGAACCCTACAAGGCCCTCTGGAACCCTACAGAATACTCCAGGACCCGACAGGACTCTACAAGACCCTTAGCAACACAACGGAACCTCACTAAAACCCTATGGGCTCCTAGAGAACACTGCAGGTGCCTACGGAACCCTACAGACACCTGCGGGCACTTACGGAAACCTGCAGGCCCCTACGGAACCCTACAGGTCCATACAGAACCCCACAGGGCCCTACGGAACTTTACCAGCCACTACGGAACTCTACGGGTCCCTACAGAACCCTGCAGAACCCTCCGGAACCTTACAGAATCCCACAGACTCCTACAGACTTCTGCAGGCACTTACACAACCCTACAGGTCCCTACGGAAATCTACGGGACTCTATGGGCCCCTAGGGAACCCTATAGATTTCGACGGAACCCTACGAGGCCCTCTGGAACCCTACAGAATACTCCAGGACCCGACAGAACTCTACAAGACCCTTAGCAACACAACGGAACCTCACTAAAACCCTATGGGCTCCTACTGAACACTGTAGGTGCCTACGGAAACCTACAGACCCCTACAGAATACTACCAGCCACTACAGAAAAATATGGCCCCTACGGAACTCTACGGAACCTGGCAGAAACACTGTGGGCCCCTACAGGCCCTTGCGGGCACTTGCAGAACTCTGCAGGAACCCACGGAACTTTATGGAACCCTACCAGCCCCTACGGAAGCCTAAAGACCATTGCAGGCAGTTACGGAACGGTACAGGGCCCTGGGGAACTTTACCAGCCACTACGGAACTCTACGGGCCCCTACGGAACCCTGCAGAACCCTCCGGAACCTTACAGAATCCCACGGATTCCTACAGACTCCTGCGGGCACTTAAACAACCCTAGAGGACCCTACGGAGCACTACTGGCTCCTGCGGTACTCCAGAGGCCTCTAGGGAACCTACGAAGCTCTACGGAATCCCATGGATCCTTACGGAACAGTATGGGCCCCTTCAGACCTCTGCGGGCCCTTATGGAAACCTACAGGACCCTACGGAACTGTACGAGACTCTACAGGCCCCTAGGGAACACCACAGGCCCCTACGGAACCCTACACAACCCTCCGGAAACATATGGCACCCTACAAGCTCCTACCAACCCCTGCGGGCACTTACACAACCCTACAGGTCCGCGGAAATCTACGGGACTCTACGGGCCCTTAGGGAACCCTTCAGATTTCGACGGAACCCTACCAGCCCCTCTGGAACCCTACAGAATACTCCAGGACCCGACAGCACTCTACAAGACCCTTAGCAACACAACGGAACCTCACTAAAACCCTATGGGCTCCTACAGAACACTGCAGGTGTCTACGGAAACCTACAGACACCTGCGGGCACTTACGGAAACCTGCAGGCCCCTACGGAACCCTACAGGTCCATACAGAACCCCACAGGGCCCTACGGAACTTTACCAGCCA
Source organism: Numenius arquata (assembly GCF_964106895.1). Taxonomy (NCBI): domain Eukaryota; kingdom Metazoa; phylum Chordata; class Aves; order Charadriiformes; family Scolopacidae; genus Numenius; species Numenius arquata. The sequence goes on from NW_027415765.1 coordinate 128,061, forward strand.
CTACGGAACTCTACGGGTCCCTACGGAACCCTGCAGAACCCTCCGGAACCTTACAGAATCCCACAGACTCCTACAGACTTCTGCGGGCACTTACACAACCCTACAGGTCCCTACGGAAATCTACGGGACTCTATGGGCCCCTAGGGAACCCTATAGATTTCGATGGAACCCTACGAGGCCCTCTGGAACCCTACAGAATACTCCAGGACCCGACAGCACTCTACAAGACCCTTAGCAACACAACGGAACCTCACTAAAATCCTATGGGCTCCTACAGAACACTGCAGGCGCCTACGGAACCCTACAGACCCCTACAGAATACTACCAGCCACTACAGAAAAATATGGTCCCTACGGAACTCTACGGAACCTGACAGAAACACTGTGGGCCCCTACAGGCCCTTGCGGGCACTTGCAGAACTCTGCAGGAACCCACGGAACTTTATGGAACCCTACCAGCCCCTACGGAAGCCTAAAGACACTTGCAGGCAGTTACGGAACGGTACAGGGCCCTAGGGAACTTTACCAGCCCCTACGGAACCCTACACAACCCTCTGGAAACATATGGCACCCTACAAGCTCCTACCAACCCCTGCGGGCACTTACATAACCCTACAGGCCCCTACGGAAATCTACGGGACTCTACGGGCCCCTAGGGAACCCTTCAGATTTCGACGGAACCCTACGAGGCCCTCTGGAACCCTACAGAATACTCCAGGACCCGACAGCACTCTACAAGACCCTTAGCAACACAACGGAACCTCACTAAAACCCTATGGGCTCCTACAGAACACTGCAGGTGCCTACGGAACCCTACAGACCCGTACAGACACCTACGGGCACTTACAGAACACTGCAGGCCCCTACGGAACCCTACAGGTCCATACAGAACCCCACAGGGCCCTAGGGAACTTTACCAGCCACTACGGAACTCTACGGGCCCCTACGGAACCCTGCAGAACCCTCCGGAACCTTACAGAATCCCACGGATTCCTACAGACTCCTGCGGGCACTTACTCAACCCTAGAGGACCCTACGGAACACTACTGGCTCCTGCGGTACTCCAGAGGCCTCTAGGGAACCTACGAAGCTCTACGGAACCCTATGGATCCTTACGGAACAGTACGGGCCCCTTCAGACCTCTGCGGGCCCTTATGGAAACCTACAGGACCCTACGGAACTGTACGAGACTCTACAGGCCCCTAGGGAACACCACAGGCCCCTACGGAACCCTACACAACCCTCCGGAAACATATGGCACCCTACAAGCTCCTACCAACCCCTGCAGGCACTTACATAACCCTACAGGTCCCTGCGGAAATCTACGGGACTCTACGGGCCCCTAGGGAACCCTTCAGATTTCGACGGAACCCTACAAGGCCCTCTGGAACCCTACGGAATACTCCAGGACCCGACAGGACTCTACAAGACCCTTAGCAACACAACGGAACCTCACTAAAACCCTATGGGCTCCTACAGAACACTGCAGGTGCCTACGGAACCCTACAGACACCTGCGGGCACTTACGGAAACCTGCAGGCCCCTACGGAACCCTACAGGTCCATACAGAACCCCACAGGGCCCTACGGAACTTTACCAGCCACTATGGAACTCTACGGGTCCCTACAGAACCCTGCAGAACCCTCCAAAACCTTACAGAATCCCACAGACTCCTACAGACTTCTGCGGGCACTTACACAACCCTACAAGTCCCTACAGAAATCTACGGGACTCTATGGGCCCCTAGGGAACCCTATAGATTTCGACGGAACCCTACGAGGCCCTCTGGAACCCTACAGAATACTCCAGGACCCGACAGAACTCTACAAGACCCTTAGCAACACAACGGAACCTCACTAAAACCCTATGGGCTCCTACAGAACACTGTAGGTGCCTACGGAAACCTACAGACCCCTACAGAATACTACCAGCCACTACAGAAAAATATGGCCCCTACGGAACTCTACGGAACCTGGCAGAAACACTGTGGGCCCCTACAGGCCCTTGCGGGCACTTGCAGAACTCTGCAGGAACCCACGGAACTTTATGGAACCCTACCAGCCCCTACGGAAGCCTAAAGACCATTGCAGGCAGTTACGGAACGGTACAGTGCCCTGGGGAACTTTACCAGCCACTACGGAACTCTACGGGCCCCTACGGAACCCTGCAGAACCCTCCGGAACCTTACAGAATCCCACGGATTCCTACAGACTCCTGCGGGCACTTAAACAACCCTAGAGGACCCTACGGAGCACTACTGGCTCCTGCGGTACTCCAGAGGCCTCTAGGGAACCTACGAAGCTCTACGGAATCCCATGGATCCTTACGGAACAGTATGGGCCCCTTCAGACCTCTGCGGGCCCTTATGGAAACCTACAGGACCCTACGGAACTGTACGAGACTCTACAGGCCCCTAGGGAACACCACAGGCCCCTACGGAACCCTACACAACCCTCCGGAAACATATGGCACCCTACAAGCTCCTACCAACCCCTGCGGGCACTTACACAACCCTACAGGTCCGCGGAAATCTACGGGACTCTACGGGCCCTTAGGGAACCCTTCAGATTTCGACGGAACCCTACCAGCCCCTCTGGAACCCTACAGAATACTCCAGGACCCGACAGCACTCTACAAGACCCTTAGCAACACAACGGAACCTCACTAAAACCCTATGGGCTCCTACAGAACACTGCAGGTGTCTACGGAAACCTACAGACACCTGCGGGCACTTACGGAAACCTGCAGGCCCCTACGGAACCCTACAGGTCCATACAGAACCCCACAGGGCCCTACGGAACTTTACCAGCCACTACGGAACTCTACGGGTCCCTACGGAACCCTGCAGAACCCTCCGGAACCTTACAGAATCCCACAGACTCCTACAGACTTCTGCGGGCACTTACACAACCCTACAGGTCCCTACGGAAATCTACGGGACTCTATGGGCCCCTAGGGAACCCTATAGATTTCGATGGAACCCTACGAGGCCCTCTGGAACCCTACAGAATACTCCAGGACCCGACAGCACTCTACAAGACCCTTAGCAACACAACGGAACCTCACTAAAATCCTATGGGCTCCTACAGAACACTGCAGGCGCCTACGGAACCCTACAGACCCCTACAGAATACTACCAGCCACTACAGAAAAATATGGTCCCTACGGAACTCTACGGAACCTGACAGAAACACTGTGGGCCCCTACAGGCCCTTGCGGGCACTTGCAGAACTCTGCAGGAACCCACGGAACTTTATGGAACCCTACCAGCCCCTACGGAAGCCTAAAGACACTTGCAGGCAGTTACGGAACGGTACAGGGCCCTAGGGAACTTTACCAGCCCCTACGGAACCCTACACAACCCTCTGGAAACATATGGCACCCTACAAGCTCCTACCAACCCCTGCGGGTACTTACATAACCCTACAGGCCCCTACGGAAATCTACGGGACTCTACGGGCCCCTAGGGAACCCTTCAGATTTCGACGGAACCCTACGAGGCCCTCTGGAACCCTACAGAATACTCCAGGACCCGACAGCACTCTACAAGACCCTTAGCAACACAACGGAACCTCACTAAAACCCTATGGGCTCCTACAGAACACTGCAGGTGCCTACGGAACCCTACAGACCCGTACAGACACCTACGGGCACTTACAGAACACTGCAGGCCCCTACGGAACCCTACAGGTCCATACAGAACCCCACAGGGCCCTAGGGAACTTTACCAGCCACTACGGAACTCTACGGGCCCCTACGGAACCCTGCAGAACCCTCCGGAACCTTACAGAATCCCACGGATTCCTACAGACTCCTGCGGGCACTTACTCAACCCTAGAGGACCCTACGGAACACTACTGGCTCCTGCGGTACTCCAGAGGCCTCTAGGGAACCTACGAAGCTCTACGGAACCCTATGGATCCTTACGGAACAGTACGGGCCCCTTCAGACCTCTGCGGGCCCTTATGGAAACCTACAGGACCCTACGGAACTGTACGAGACTCTACAGGCCCCTAGGGAACACCACAGGCCCCTACGGAACCCTACACAACCCTCCGGAAACATATGGCACCCTACAAGCTCCTACCAACCCCTGCAGGCACTTACATAACCCTACAGGTCCCTGCGGAAATCTACGGGACTCTACGGGCCCCTAGGGAACCCTTCAGATTTCGACGGAACCCTACAAGGCCCTCTGGAACCCTACGGAATACTCCAGGACCCGACAGCACTCTACAAGACCCTTAGCAACACAACGGAACCTCACTAAAACCCTATGGGCTCCTACAGAACACTGCAGGTGCCTACGGAACCCTACAGACACCTGCGGGCACTTACGGAAACCTGCAGGCCCCTACGGAACCCTACAGGTCCATACAGAACCCCACAGGGCCCTACGGAACTTTACCAGCCACTATGGAACTCTACGGGTCCCTACAGAACCCTGCAGAACCCTCCAAAACCTTACAGAATCCCACAGACTCCTACAGACTTCTGCGGGCACTTACACAACCCTACAAGTCCCTACAGAAATCTACGGGACTCTATGGGCCCCTAGGGAACCCTATAGATTTCGACGGAACCCTACGAGGCCCTCTGGAACCCTACAGAATACTCCAGGACCCGACAGAACTCTACAAGACCCTTAGCAACACAACGGAACCTCACTAAAACCCTATGGGCTCCTACAGAACACTGTAGGTGCCTACGGAAACCTACAGACCCCTACAGAATACTACCAGCCACTACAGAAAAATATGGCCCCTACGGAACTCTACGGAACCTGGCAGAAACACTGTGGGCCCCTACAGGCCCTTGCGGGCACTTGCAGAACTCTGCAGGAACCCACGGAACTTTATGGAACCCTACCAGCCCCTACGGAAGCCTAAAGACCATTGCAGGCAGTTACGGAACGGTACAGTGCCCTGGGGAACTTTACCAGCCACTACGGAACTCTACGGGCCCCTACGGAACCCTGCAGAACCCTCCGGAACCTTACAGAATCCCACGGATTCCTACAGACTCCTGCGGGCACTTAAACAACCCTAGAGGACCCTACGGAGCACTACTGGCTCCTGCGGTACTCCAGAGGCCTCTAGGGAACCTACGAAGCTCTACGGAATCCCATGGATCCTTACGGAACAGTATGGGCCCCTTCAGACCTCTGCGGGCCCTTATGGAAACCTACAGGACCCTACGGAACTGTACGAGACTCTACAGGCCCCTAGGGAACACCACAGGCCCCTACGGAACCCTACACAACCCTCCGGAAACATATGGCACCCTACAAGCTCCTACCAACCCCTGCGGGCACTTACACAACCCTACAGGTCCGCGGAAATCTACGGGACTCTACGGGCCCCTAGGGAACCCTTCAGATTTCGACGGAACCCTACCAGCCCCTCTGGAACCCTACAGAATACTCCAGGACCCGACAGCACTCTACAAGACCCTTAGCAACACAACGGAACCTCACTAAAACCCTATGGGCTCCTACAGAACACTGCAGGTGTCTACGGAAACCTACAGACACCTGCGGGCACTTACGGAAACCTGCAGGCCCCTACGGAACCCTACAGGTCCATACAGAACCCCACAGGGCCCTACGGAACTTTACCAGCCACTACGGAACTCTACGGGTCCCTACAGAACCCTGCAGAACCCTCCGGAACCTTACAGAATCCCACAGACTCCTACAGACTTCTGCGGGCACTTACACAACCCTACAGGTCCCTACGGAAATCTACGGGACTCTATGGGCCCCTAGGGAACCCTATAGATTTCGATGGAACCCTACGAGGCCCTCTGGAACCCTACAGAATACTCCAGGACCCGACAGCACTCTACAAGACCCTTAGCAACACAACGGAACCTCACTAAAATCCTATGGGCTCCTACAGAACAATGCAGGCGCCTACGGAACCCTACAGACCCCTACAGAATACTACCAGCCACTACAGAAAAATATGGTCCCTACGGAACTCTACGGAACCTGACAGAAACACTGTGGGCCCCTACAGGCCCTTGCGGGCACTTGCAGAACTCTGCAGGAACCCACGGAACTTTATGGAACCCTACCAGCCCCTACGGAAGCCTAAAGACCCTTGCAGGCAGTTACGGAACGGTACAGGGCCCTAGGGAACTTTACCAGCCACTACGGAACTCTACGGGCCCCTACGGAACCCTGCAGAACCCTCCAGAACCTTACAGAATCCCAAGGATTCCTACAGACTCCTGCGGGCACTTACTCAACCCTAGAGGACCCTACGGAACACTACTGGCTCCTGCGGTACTCCAGAGGCCTCTAGGGAACCTACGAAGCTCTACGGAACCCTATGGATCCTTACGGAACAGTACGGGCCCCTTCAGACCTCTGCGGGTGCTTATGGAAACCTACAGGACCCTACGGAACTGTACGAGACTCTACAGGCCCCTAGGGAACACCACAGGCCCCTACGGAACCCTACACAACCCTCCAGAAACATATGGCACCCTACAAGCTCCTACCAACCCCTGCGGGCACTTACATAACCCTACAGGTCCCTGCGGAAATCTACGGGACTCTACGGGCCCCTAGGGAACCCTTCAGATTTCGATGGAACCCTACAAGGCCCTCTGGAACCCTACAGAATACTCCAGGACCCGACAGCACTCTACAAGACCCTTAGCAACACAACGGAACCTCATTAAAACCCTATGGGCTCCTACAGAACACTGTAGGTGCCTACGGAACCCTACAGACCCGTACAGACACCTACGGGCACTTACAGAACCCTGCAGGCCCCTACGGAACCCTACAGGTCCATACAGAACCCCACAGGGCCCTAGGGAACTTTACCAGCCACTACGGAACTCTACGGGCCCCTACGGAACCCTGCAGAACCCTCCAGAACCTTACAGAATCCCACGGATTCCTACAGACTCCTGCGGGCACTTAAACAACCCTAGAGGACCCTACGGAACACTACTGGCTCCTGCGGTACTCCAGAGGCCTCTAGGGAACCTACGAAGCTCTACGGAACCCTATGGATCCTTACGGAACAGTACGGGCCCCTTCAGACCTCTGCGGGCCCTTATGGAAACCTACAGGATCCCAGGAACTGTACGAGACTCTACAGGCCCCTAGGGAACACCACAGGCCCCTACGGAACCCTACACAACCCTCCGGAAACATATGGCACCCTACAAGCTCCTACCAACCCCTGCAGGCACTTACATAACCCTACAGGTCCCTATGGAAATCTACGGGACTCTACGGGCCCCTAGGGAACCCTTCAGATTTCGACGGAACCCTACAAGGCCCTCTGGAACCCTACAGAATACTCCAGGACCCGACAGGACTCTACAAGACCCTTAGCAACACAACGGAACCTCACTAAAACCCTATGGGCTCCTACAGAACACTGCAGGTGCCTACGGAACCCTACAGACACCTGCGGGCACTTACGGAAACCTGCAGGCCCCTACGGAACCCTACAGGTCCATACAGAACCCCACAGGGCCCTACGGAACTTTACCAGCCACTACGGAACTCTACGGGTCCCTACGGAACCCTGCAGAACCCTCCGGAACCTTACAGAATCCCACAGACTCCTACAGACTTCTGCGGGCACTTACACAACCCTACAGGTCCCTACGGAAATCTACGGGACTCTATGGGCCCCTAGGGAACCCTATAGATTTCGATGGAACCCTACGAGGCCCTCTGGAACCCTACAGAATACTCCAGGACCCGACAGCACTCTACAAGACCCTTAGCAACACAACGGAACCTCACTAAAACCCTATGGGCTCCTACAGAACACTGTAGGTGCCTACGGAACCCTACAGACCCGTACAGACACCTACGGGCACTTACAGAACCCTGCAGGCCCCTACGGAACCCTACAGGTCCATACAGAACCCCACAGGGCCCTAGGGAAGTTTACCAGCCACTACGGAACTCTACGGGCCCCTACGGAACCCTGCAGAACCCTCCAGAACCTTACAGAATCCCACGGATTCCTACAGACTCCTGCGGGCACTTAAACAACCCTAGAGGACCCTACGGAACACTACTGGCTCCTGCGGTACTCCAGAGGCCTCTAGGGAACCTACGAAGCTCTACGGAACCCTATGGATCCTTACGGAACAGTACGGGCCCCTTCAGACCTCTGCGGGCGCTTATGGAAACCTACAGGACCCTACGGAACTGTACGAGACTCTACAGGCCCCTAGGGAACACCACAGGCCCCTACGGAACCCTACACAACCCTCCGGAAACATATGGCACCCTACAAGCTCCTACCAACCCCTGCGGGCACTTACACAACCCTAGAGGTCCCTACGGAAATCTACGGGACTCTACGGGCCCCTAGGGAACCCTTCAGATTTCGACGGAACCCTACCAGCCCCTCTGGAACCCTACAGAATACTCCAGGACCCGACAGCACTCTACAAGACCCTTAGCAACACAACGGAACCTCACTAAAACCCTATGGGCTCCTACAGAACACTGTAGGTGCCTATGGAACCCTACAGACCCGTACAGACACTTACGGGCACTTACGGAAACCTGCAGGTCCCTACGGAACCCTACAGGTCCATACAGAACCCCACAGGGCCCTACGGAACTTTACCAGCCACTACGGAACTCTACGGGTCCCTACAGAACCCTGCAGAACCCTCCGGAACCTTACAGAATCCCACAGACTCCTACAGACTTCTGCGGGCACTTACACAACCCTACAGGTCCCTACGGAAATCTACGGGACTCTATGGGCCCCTAGGGAACCCTATAGATTTCGATGGAACCCTACGAGGCCCTCTGGAACCCTACAGAATACTCCAGGACCCGACAGCACTCTACAAGACCCTTAGCAACACAACGGAACCTCACTAAAATCCTATGGGCTCCTACAGAACACTGCAGGCGCCTACGGAACCCTACAGACCCCTACAGAATACTACCAGCCACTACAGAAAAATATGGTCCCTACGGAACTCTACAGAACCTGACAGAAACACTGTGGGCCCCTACAGGCCCTTGCGGGCACTTGCAGAACTCTGCAGGAACCCACGGAACTTTATGGAACCCTACCAGCCCCTACGGAAGCCTAAAGACCCTTGCAGGCAGTTACGGAACGGTACAGGGCCCTAGGGAACTTTACCAGCCACTACGGAACTCTACGGGCCCCTACGGAACCCTGCAGAACCCTCCAGAACCTTACAGAATCCCACGGATTCCTACAGACTCCTGCGGGCACTTAAACAACCCTAGAGGACCCTACGGAACACTACTGGCTCCTGCGGTACTCCAGAGGCCTCTAGGGAACCTACGAAGCTCTACGGAACCCTATGGATCCTTACGGAACAGTACGGGCCCCTTCAGACCTCTGCGGGCCCTTATGGAAACCTACAGGACCCTACGGAACTGTACGAGACTCTACAGGCCCCTAGGGAACACCACAGGCCCCTAGGGAACACCACAGGCCCCTACGGAACCCTACGCAACCCTCCGGAAACATATGGCACCCTACAAGCTCCTACCAACCCCTGCGGGCACTTACATAACCCTACAGGTCCCTGCGGAAATCTACGGGACTCTACGGGCCCCTAGGGAACCCTTCAGATTTCGACGGAACCCTACAAGGCCCTCTGGAACCCTACAGAATACTCCAGGACCCGACAGCACTCTACAAGACCCTTAGCAACACAACGGAACCTCACTAAAACCCTATGGGCTCCTACAGAACACTGTAGGTGCCTACGGAACCCTACAGACCCGTACAGACACCTACGGGCACTTACAGAACCCTGCAGGCCCCTACGGAACCCTACAGGTCCATACAGAACCCCACAGGGCCCTAGGGAAGTTTACCAGCCACTACGGAACTCTACGGGCCCCTACGGAACCCTGCAGAACCCTCCAGAACCTTACAGAATCCCACGGATTCCTACAGACTCCTGCGGGCACTTACTCAACCCTAGAGGACCCTACGGAACACTACTGGCTCCTGCGGTACTCCAGAGGCCTCTAGGGAACCTACGAAGCTCTACGGAACCCTATGGATCCTTACGGAACAGTACGGGCCCCTTCAGACCTCTGCGGGCCCTTATGGAAACCTACAGGACCCTACGGAACTGTACGAGACTACAGGCCCCTAGGGAACACCACAGGCCCCTACGGAACCCTACACAACCCTCCGGAAACATATGGCACCCTACAAGCTCCTACCAACCCCTGCGGGCACTTACATAACCCTACAGGTCCCTGCGGAAATCTACGGGACTCTACGGGCCCCTAGGGAACCCTTCAGATTTCGACGGAACCCTACAAGGCCCTCTGGAACCCTACGGAATACTCCAGGACCCGACAGGACTCTACAAGACCCTTAGCAACACAACGGAACCTCACTAAAACCCTATGGGCTCCTACAGAACACTGCAGGTGCCTACGGAACCCTACAGACACCTGCGGGCACTTACGGAAACCTGCAGGCCCCTACGGAACCCTACAGGTCCATACATAACCCCACAGGGCCCTACGGAACTTTACCAGCCACTATGGAACTCTACGGGTCCCTACCGAAACTGCAGAACCCTCCAGAACCTTACAGAATCCCACAGACTCCTACAGACTTCTGCGGGCACTTACACAACCCTACAGGTCCCTACAGAAATCTACGGGACCCTATGGGCCCCTAGGGAACCCTATAGATTTCGATGGAACCCTATGAGCCCCTCTGGAACCCTACAGAATACTCCAGGACCCGACAGAACTCTACAAGACCCTTAGCAACACAACGGAACCTCACTAAAACCCTATGGGCTCCTACAGAACACTGTAGGTGCCTACGGAAACCTACAGACCCCTACAGACACTTACGGGCACTTACAGAACACTGCAGGCCCCTACGGAACACTACAGGTCCATACAGAACCCCACAGGGCCCTAGGGAACTTTACCAGCCACTACGGAACTCTACGGGTCCCTACGGAACCCTGCAGAACCCTCCGGAACCTTACAGAATCCCACAGACTCCTACAGACTTCTGCCAGCACTTACACAACCCTACAGGTCCCTACGGAAATCTACGGGACTCTACGGGCCCCTAGGGAACCCTATAGATTTCGATGGAACTCTACGAGGCCCTCTGGAACCCTACAGAATACTCCAGGACCCGACAGCACTCTACAAGACCCTTAGCAACACAACGGAACCTCACTAAAACCCTATGGGCTCCTACAGAACACTGTAGGTGCCTATGGAACCCTACAGACCCGTACAGACACTTACGGGCACTTACGGAAACCTGCAGGTCCCTACGGAACCCTACAGGTCCATACAGAACCCCACAGGGCCCTACGGAACTTTACCAGCCACTACGGAACTCTACGGGTCCCTACAGAACCCTGCAGAACCCTCCGGAACCTTACAGAATCCCACAGACTCCTACAGACTTCTGCGGGCACTTACACAACCCTACAGGTCCCTACGGAAATCTACGGGACTCTATGGGCCCCTAGGGAACCCTATAGATTTCGATGGAACCCTACGAGGCCCTCTGGAACCCTACAGAATACTCCAGGACCCGACAGCACTCTACAAGACCCTTAGCAACACAACGGAACCTCACTAAAATCCTATGGGCTCCTACAGAACACTGCAGGCGCCTACGGAACCCTACAGACCCCTACAGAATACTACCAGCCACTACAGAAAAATATGGTCCCTACGGAACTCTACAGAACCTGACAGAAACACTGTGGGCCCCTACAGGCCCTTGCGGGCACTTGCAGAACTCTGCAGGAACCCACGGAACTTTATGGAACCCTACCAGCCCCTACGGAAGCCTAAAGACCCTTGCAGGCAGTTACGGAACGGTACAGGGCCCTAGGGAACTTTACCAGCCACTACGGAACTCTACGGGCCCCTACGGAACCCTGCAGAACCCTCCAGAACCTTACAGAATCCCACGGATTCCTACAGACTCCTGCGGGCACTTAAACAACCCTAGAGGACCCTACGGAACACTACTGGCTCCTGCGGTACTCCAGAGGCCTCTAGGGAACCTACGAAGCTCTACGGAACCCTATGGATCCTTACGGAACAGTACGGGCCCCTTCAGACCTCTGCGGGCCCTTATGGAAACCTACAGGACCCTACGGAACTGTACGAGACTCTACAGGCCCCTAGGGAACACCACAGGCCCCTAGGGAACACCACAGGCCCCTACGGAACCCTACGCAACCCTCCGGAAACATATGGCACCCTACAAGCTCCTACCAACCCCTGCGGGCACTTACATAACCCTACAGGTCCCTGCGGAAATCTACGGGACTCTACGGGCCCCTAGGGAACCCTTCAGATTTCGACGGAACCCTACAAGGCCCTCTGGAACCCTACAGAATACTCCAGGACCCGACAGCACTCTACAAGACCCTTAGCAACACAACGGAACCTCACTAAAACCCTATGGGCTCCTACAGAACACTGTAGGTGCCTACGGAACCCTACAGACCCGTACAGACACCTACGGGCACTTACAGAACCCTGCAGGCCCCTACGGAACCCTACAGGTCCATACAGAACCCCACAGGGCCCTAGGGAAGTTTACCAGCCACTACGGAACTCTACGGGCCCCTACGGAACCCTGCAGAACCCTCCAGAACCTTACAGAATCCCACGGATTCCTACAGACTCCTGCGGGCACTTACTCAACCCTAGAGGACCCTACGGAACACTACTGGCTCCTGCGGTACTCCAGAGGCCTCTAGGGAACCTACGAAGCTCTACGGAACCCTATGGATCCTTACGGAACAGTACGGGCCCCTTCAGACCTCTGCGGGCCCTTATGGAAACCTACAGGACCCTACGGAACTGTACGAGACTACAGGCCCCTAGGGAACACCACAGGCCCCTACGGAACCCTACACAACCCTCCGGAAACATATGGCACCCTACAAGCTCCTACCAACCCCTGCGGGCACTTACATAACCCTACAGGTCCCTGCGGAAATCTACGGGACTCTACGGGCCCCTAGGGAACCCTTCAGATTTCGACGGAACCCTACAAGGCCCTCTGGAACCCTACGGAATACTCCAGGACCCGACAGGACTCTACAAGACCCTTAGCAACACAACGGAACCTCACTAAAACCCTATGGGCTCCTACAGAACACTGCAGGTGCCTACGGAACCCTACAGACACCTGCGGGCACTTACGGAAACCTGCAGGCCCCTACGGAACCCTACAGGTCCATACATAACCCCACAGGGCCCTACGGAACTTTACCAGCCACTATGGAACTCTACGGGTCCCTACCGAAACTGCAGAACCCTCCAGAACCTTACAGAATCCCACAGACTCCTACAGACTTCTGCGGGCACTTACACAACCCTACAGGTCCCTACAGAAATCTACGGGACCCTATGGGCCCCTAGGGAACCCTATAGATTTCGATGGAACCCTATGAGCCCCTCTGGAACCCTACAGAATACTCCAGGACCCGACAGAACTCTACAAGACCCTTAGCAACACAACGGAACCTCACTAAAACCCTATGGGCTCCTACAGAACACTGTAGGTGCCTACGGAAACCTACAGACCCCTACAGACACTTACGGGCACTTACAGAACACTGCAGGCCCCTACGGAACACTACAGGTCCATACAGAACCCCACAGGGCCCTAGGGAACTTTACCAGCCACTACGGAACTCTACGGGTCCCTACGGAACCCTGCAGAACCCTCCGGAACCTTACAGAATCCCACAGACTCCTACAGACTTCTGCCAGCACTTACACAACCCTACAGGTCCCTACGGAAATCTACGGGACTCTACGGGCCCCTAGGGAACCCTATAGATTTCGATGGAACTCTACGAGGCCCTCTGGAACCCTACAGAATACTCCAGGACCCGACAGCACTCTACAAGACCCTTAGCAACACAACGGAACCTCACTAAAACCCTATGGGCTCCTATAGAACACTGTAGGTGCCTACGGAAACCTACAGACCCCTACAGAATACTACCAGCCACTACAGAAAAATATGGCCCCTACGGAACTCTACGGAACCTGGCAGAAACACTGTGGGCCCCTACAGGCCCTTGCGGGCACTTGCAGAACTCTGCAGGAACCCACGGAACTTTATGGAACCCTACCAGCCCCTACGGAAGCCTAAAGACCATTGCAGGCAGTTACGGAACGGTACAGGGCCCTAGGGAACTTTACCAGCCACTACGGAACTCTACGGGCCCCTACGGAACGCTGCAGAACCCTCCGGAACCTTACAGAATCCCACGGATTCCTACAGACTCCTGCGGGCACTTACTCAACCCTAGAGGACCCTACGGAACACTACTGGCTCCTGTGGTACTCCAGAGGCCTCTAGGGAACCTACGAAGCTCTACGGAACCCTATGGATCCTTACGGAACAGTACGGGCCCCTTCAGACCTCTGCGGGCCCTTATGGAAACCTACAGGACCCTACGGAACTCTACGAGACTCTACAGGCCCCTAGGGAACACCACAGGCCCCTACGGAACCCTACACAACCCTCGGGAAACATATGGCACCCTACAAGCTCCTACCAACCCCTGCGGGCACTTACATAACCCTACAAGTCCCTACGGAAATCTACGGGACTCTACGGGCCCCTAGGGAACCCTTCAGATTTCGACGGAACCCTACCAGGCCCTCTGGAACCCTACAGAATACTCCAGGACCCGACAGCACTCTACAAGACCCTTAGCAACACAACGGAACCTCACTAAAACCCTATGGGCTCCTACAGAACACTGCAGGTGCCTACGGAACCCTACAGACCCCTACGGAATCCTACAGACACCTGCGGGCACTTACGGAACCCTGCAGGCCCCTACGGAACCCTACAGGTCCATACAGAACCCCACAGGGCCCTACGGAAATTTACCAGCCACTACGGAACTCTACGGGCCCCTACGGAACCCTGCAGAACCCTCCGCAACCTTAGAGAATCCCACAGACTCCTACAGACTCCTGCGGGCACTTACTCAACCCTAGAGGACCCTACGGAACACTACTGGCTCCTGCGGTACTCCAGAGGCCTCTAGGGAACCTACGAAGCTCTACGGAATCCCATGGATCCTTACGGAACAGTACGGGCCGCTTCAGACCTCTGCGGGTGCTTATGGAAACCTACAGGATCCCACGGAACTGTACGAGACTCTACAGGCCCCTAGGGAACACCACAGGCCCCTACGGAACCCTACACAACCCTCCGGAAACATATGGCACCCTACAAGCTCCTACCAACCCCTGCGGGCACTTACACAACCCTACAGGTCCCTACGGAAATCTACGGGACTCTATGGGCCCCTAGGGAACCCTATAGATTTCGACGGAACCCTACGAGGCCCTCTGGAACCCTACAGAATACTCCAGGACCCGACAGCACTCTACATGACCCTTAGCAACACAACGGAACCTCACTAAAACCCTATGGGCTCCTACAGAACACTGCAGGCGCCTACGGAACCCTACAGACCCCTACTGAATACTACCAGCCACTACAGAAAAATATGGCCCCTACGGAACTCTACGGAACCTGACAGAAACACTGTGGGCCCCTACAGGCCCTTGCGGGCACTTGCAGAACTCTGCAGGAACCCACGGAACTTTATGGAACCCTACCAGCCCCTACGGAAGCCTAAAGACCCTTGCAGGCAGTTACGGAACGGTACAGGGCCCTAGGGAACTTTACCAGCCACTACGGAACTCTACGGGCCCCTACGGAACCCTGCAGAACCCTCCAGAACCTTACAGAATCCCACGGATTCCTACAGACTCCTGCGGGCACTTACTGAACCCTAGAGGACCCTACGGAACATTGCCAGCTCCTATGGAAGGAACCCTACGGGCCCCTACAGAACACTACTGGCTCCTGCGGTACTCCAGAGGCCTCTAGGGAACCTACGAAGCTCTACGGAACCCTATGGATCCTTACGGAACAGTATGGGCCCCTTCAGACCTCTGCGGGCGCTTATGGAAACCTACAGGACCCTACGGAACTGTACGAGACTCTACAGGCCCCTAGGGAACACCACAGGCCCCTGTGGAACCCTACACAACCCTCCGGAAACATATGGCACCCTACAAGCTCCTACCAACCCCTGCGGGCACTTACATAACCCTACAGGTCCCTACGGAAATCTACGGGACTCTACGGGCCCCTAGGGAACCCTTCAGATTTCGACGGAACCCTACGAGCCCCTCTGGAACCCTACAGAGTCCCGAGCTCTGGAACCCTTGTCCGAGCTCGCCGTTGTACCAGCGTGCGCCTCTGCGTGTTGCTGCGCGTCCTCCCGACCACGCCGATTCATCACCCCGCTCTTCAGGGTGATGCGGGGCTCTCCCGAGCTCGCCGCGCTACTACCGTGCTCCTCCAGGTGTCGCAGTGCGCCTTCCGACCGCTCCGTATATACACCCCGCTCGGCAGGGTGCCTCCGGGCGCTCTGCCGAGCTTGCTGCGCTACCGCTCTGCGCCTCCGGGTGTCGCTGCGCATCCTCCCAACCCCGACGCACCCTCATCCCACCCCTCCAGGTGCCGTCGGGCGCCAACTCGATCCCGCCGAGCCTTAACCCACCCCTCGGGATGGTGACGGGCGCACGTCCCACCTGCCCGAGCCGCTCCCCCCGCCCTTCGGGGTGCCGACGAGTCCTCGTCCGACTCACCCGTGCCCTCAGTGCTCTCTTTGGGGTGCCGCCGGGCACTGTCCGAGCTCACCATGCTACCACCCTGCGCCTCCGGCTGTCGCTCCGCCTCCTCCCGACCACACCGATCCTTCACCCCGCTCTTCGGGGTGCTGCGGGGCTCTTCCGAGCTCGCCGCGCTACCACCGTGAGCTTCCGGGTGTCACTGTGCGTCCGGTCGACCCGGCGCATGCTCATCCCGCTCATCAGTTGCCGCCGAGCGCTCTCCCGATATCGCCGCTCCTTCACCCCGCTCCTCGGGGTGCCGCCGGGCGCTTTCCCGAGCTCGCCGCACTACCACCGTGCGCCTCCAGGTGCCGCTGTACGTCCGGTCGACCCGACGCACGCTCATCCCGCTCCTCGGGGTGCCACCGGGCGCTCTCCCGAGCTCGTCGCGCTACCACCGTGCGCCTCCAGGTGCCGCTGTGCGTCCGGTCGACCCGACGCACGCTCATCCCGCTCCTCGGGGTGCCGCCGGACGCTCTCCCGAGCTCTTCGTGCTCCACCCTGCGCATGTGAGTGCCGCTGGGTGCTCTCGGGATCTCGCCGCGGTACCACCGTGCGCCTCCGAGTGCCACCGAGCGCTCTCCCGGTATCGCCACTCGTTGACCCCGCATGTCGGGGTGCCGCCAGGCGCTCTCCCAATATCGCTGCTCCTTCACCACAGTGCCTGGGGTGCCGCCGGGCGCACTGCCGAGCTCACAGCGGTACCACCGCGTGCCTCCGAGTGCCGCTGAACGCTCTCCCGGTATCGCCGCTCCTTCACCCTGCTTGTCTGGGTGCCGCCGGGCGCTTTCCCGAGCTTGCCGCACTACCACCGTGCGCCTCCAGGTGCCGCTGTGCGTCCGGTCGACCCGACGCACGCTCATCCCGCTCCTCGGGGTGCCGCCGGGCGCTCTCCCGAGCTCGTCGCGCTACCACCGTGCGCCTCCAGGTGCCGCTGTGCGTCCGGTCGACCCGACGCATGCTCATCCCGCTCCTCGGGGTGCCGCCGGACGCTCTCCCGAGCTCTTCGCGCTCCACCCTGCACATGCGAGTGCCGCTGGGTGCTCTCGGGATATCGCCGCGGTACTGCAGCGCGCCTCCGACTGCCGCCGAGCCCTCTCCCGATATCGCCGCTCCTTCACCACGGTGCTCGGGGTGCCGCCGGGTGCTCTGCCGAGCTCGCCGCGCTACCACCGTGCGCCTCCGAGTGCCGCCGAGCGCTCTCCCGGTATCGACACTCGTTGACCACGCGCGTCGGGGTGCCGCCGGGCGCTCTCCCGAGCTCGCCGCACTACCACCGTGCGCCTCCAGGTGCCGCTCTGTGTCCGGTCGTCCCGATGCACGCTCATCCCGCTCCTCGGGGTGCCGCCGGACGCTCTGCTGAGCTCTCCGCGCTACCACCGTCCGCCGGCAAGTGCCAGCGGGCACTCTCGGGATCTCGCCGCGGTACCACAGCGCGCCTCCGAGTGCCGCCGAGCGCTCTCCCGATATCGCCGCTCCTTCACCCTGCTTGTCTGGGTGCCGCCGGGCGCTCTCCCGAGCTCGCCGCACTACCACCGTGCGCCTCCGTGCGCCTCCGAGCGCTCTCCCGGTATCGACACTCGTTGACCACGCGCGTCGGGGTGCCGCCGGGCGCTCTCCCGAGCTCGCCGCACTACCACCGTGCGCCTCCAGGTGCCGCTGTGCTTCTGGTCGACCCGACGCATGCTCATCCCGCTCCTCGGGGTGCCGCCGGGCGCTCTCCCGAGCTCGTCGCGCTCCACCCTGTGCATGCGAGTGCCTCTGGGTGGTCTCGGGATCTTGCCACGGTACCACAGTGCGCCTCCGAGTGCCACCGAGCGCTCTCCCGATATCGCCGCTCCTTTGATTCAGAAAACGAACGGTTACAGTTTGTTAGTGCAGTTGTATTACAGTCTGGGAAAGAACAAAAGCTCGGGGCCCCAGAATTCCAAGATAAAGAAATGGCTTTGTGTATAAGATAGCGGGAGCAGCTGCATGCTAAGGAGGTGCTGAGGAGGAACCTAACTGTCTGGGAAAGGTGTCCATCTGGTCAGGACAGGGGAGGAGATTTTTGATAATGAGTTCTTGGAAATAATTAGAATAGTAACGCTTTTAATTTTAATAACCTGCCCACCATAATGAATATGTATGCTTTTTACCATAAATGGACGCTTGCCTCACAAACCGGTGTACAAGTTTGGCGGAGAAATCCCCCTTGCACCCAGCGCTGCAATAAACATACCTGCTTTTTAACTCTCTGCGAGTTGTAAGGTTTGTTTTCGAGCGTCAATTTGGCACCCCAGATGGGACCCCCTCTGTCCGGCTGCGGGACCTGCTGAGGACGGGAGTCCTCTGGGCGCCCCCGAGATTTCTCGGAAGGACTCCCCAACTCATCCAGATCACCGCGGGGACAGACAAGGACCATCTCCTGCGGACCAGGTATGTTTTAGAGTTTCATGGGGGGACCTGTAAGTCGTGAGGAGACGTCCTACGCGTGGTAAAGAGTCGGTGTACTCGCCCCGGGGTATGCTCAAGCTTGGGCTAATGGTGTGGGATCCCTGGGTTTTGGGTTAGTGTGTGGAATTGTAATATTGTTGATTATTTAGTGTATTTGTCATAAGGTATCCCTACCGTGTTATTGTCTGTAATTGTTGTATGAGTGATTGAGACGCGGCACTGCTGCAGAGCGAGTGTGAAGTTCCGATCCGCGGTTCCGTGTTCTCCGCGAGGAGAGCGGCCGGAGACAAACGAAGCTTACAGACGAACGACTGTACAGAAGCATTGTGTGAATCTAATAATGAGAATATTAAGTGGCAGTGTCTTGGACATTCGGATAACTTTTGTGATCCTATTTTTGTCTTAAAGTGCTTTGCTTGTAATACAGAGGTTTGGGTAGATCGGGAGGACGATTTTTGGTGTCCACAGTGTGGTAGCTGGACTGAGAGGGAAAAGATCGAGCGGGCGGGAGAGTTGCAACAAATAATCTGTGGAGACATAGCCTACCCCTGGAGATAAAGGTAGCGACAGCGGCAGCGGGGGGGTAACACCTAAGTGACACACGGAGATCAGGATCGCCTCTGAACTAAGGGGGTAAGGGAACATTAAAAGGGCAAAAATCAAGGAAGTGAGATACTGAAAAGTAGTACCCTAGGGTGTATTTTAGCACACTGGAAGGAGATCGGGGGCTCACCAGGTGGCAGCGTGGACAAGAAAACCTTAATTGAATATTGTAATCAAAGGTGGCCCCTTTACAAATTAGATGATCAGGAGAAATGGCCCTGAACGGGACTCTTAATTACAATACTATACTACAATTAATGCTGTCCCTTAGAAGGGAAGGAATGTGGGATGAAGTCACATATGCGGATATGTTTTTCACCCTTTGGAACCACCCAGAGTACCAACGGGACAGCGGGCTATTACCTCCACAAGACCCGATGGTACTAGCCTTAGAGAAAGAAAGAAGAGGAGAAATGAAAGGTAATATAAAAAGATGTTGTTCAGCCTGTAGCATAGGGCAGAGATGCACAAAGCCTGAAAAGATTTGGGATCTTAAAGAAGACGATTTTCTTGACACTTACTTACCACCGGTTAGAGCAATAGAAGACCGTTGGGATGGGGTAAGGGTTCCTCAAGAAGATAGAGAAACTGAAGCTGATTCCAAAACCCCACCTGACAGCCCTGTATCGTCCCGTACTCGGAAAAGGACAGAGCAAGCAGCGATTCAAGCACCCTTAAGGGAAGCCATGGCTCCGGACGGACCACCCGTAATGATAAAAGTCCCTTTTCCTCATTTGATTTAGAAACCTGGAAAAGTGTGGCAAAGAATTATCGGAATGATCCCGTAGGGGTTACTAGACATTTTCAGTTTCTGGTAAAGCAGCACAATCCTGACTGGAGTGATATCCAGTTATTATTAGATCACCTAAGAGAAACTGAGAAACAACTGGTTTTAAAAACTGCTCACAATATAGCCACGGACCAACTGAAAGATTCAGGAAGGGACATTAAAGAACACTTCCCTTTGCAGAACCCTCACTGGAACCCAAACAGGAGCATTCACTCAGAGGCGCTAGAAACTTACAGAGATTGGATTATAACAGGGATGGAGAGGGCTATCCCGAAAGCCATTAACTGATCAATGCTGTATGCTGTAAGACGAGGGCCGAAGGAGAGTCCCTCGGAGTTTCTAGATAAATTACGAGATGCAATGAGACGCTACACCCCCTCGGACCCTGGATCAGAGATAGGAATCCAGCAGTTAGTGTCTCTCTTTTTAGGGCAGTCTGCCAACGATATCCGGAGGAAGCTGCAAAAACTGAGAACAACCGACAGCAGAAATCTAGAGACTCTGTTAGATGAGGCATGGAGAGTGTTTAACAACCAGGAGGAGGAGGATATGAAAAGGGACAGACGGGCACTGGTGGTAGCAATACATGGGAGGGGGGAAACGAAAGCAGGGAATTTTAGGAAACCATTAGAAAGAGATCAATGTGCATGGTGTAAGCAGAGAGGGCACTGGAAGAATGGGTCCCCAAAAAGACGAAAAGAAAAAATTCAGGCCCATTATAAAGAAGATTGACGGGGACCGGGGGAATCTACCCTAGCGGATCCACTGGTTACCCTAAGGCTAGGGAAAAAGCAACAAGAATAGAATTTTTGGTGGATACAGGAGCAATGTATTCGGTTTTAAATCAAGCTCTGACCCCTATCGATACTGATTTTATAACAGTAACAGGAGCCACTGGCCGGAGCGAAAAGGCATATTTTCTCAAACCTCTTAAGTTCAAATTGGGAAAATAATTGGGGATAGACAAATTTTTATATCTGCCAAATTCGCCGAGACCCCTGTTAGGGCGAGATTTATTAGAGCAATTGGGAGCAGAAATTAAATTCAAAAAAGGAAAATGGAACTCCGGATAAGAGAAGATCAACTAATTGAAATACTAAGTTTGGCCCTAATAGGAACTCCCATTTCTACAGGAGTGCCTGAGGAGATTAAAGCCCAAATTTATCCGGGGGTCTGGGCCTCGGGAGTGCCGGGGAGAGCAAAAAATGCTTCCCCAATAGTGATAAAGCCTCAACAAGGACCACGACCGGTGAGAGTTAAACAGTATCCCCTTAGAATAGAGGACAGGGAGGGGATCCGACCAACTATAGATCGGTTTATTGAGTATGGGCTGCTGAAAGAATGTGAATCAGAGTATAACACTCCAATATTACCTGTTAAGAAGCCGGATGGTAGCTATCGCATAGTGCAGGACCTCAGAGCTATCAACAGGATAGCTGTTGAGGATTTGCATCCGGTAGTAGCAAATCCATACACTCTTCTAACTAAACTGGTACCTGAATTGGCATGGTTTACCGTTTTGAACCTAAAGGATGCCTTTTTCTGCGTGCCTTTGAGCCCAGAGAGCCAGCTTTTATTTGCATTCGAATGGGAAAACCCAGAATCTGGGAGGAAAACACAGCTTACATGGACTGTGCTACCGCAGGGCTTCAAAAATAGCTCGACGCTTTTTGGAAATCAGCTAGCTAAAGACTTGGAACAGTGGAAACGCCCGCTTGGGTCAGGAGTGGTTTTGCAGTATGTGGACGATATATTACTCGCCCCTGACACCAGAGAAACATGCATAAAACGGACTGTGAGCCTGTTAAATTTTCTTGGACTTAATGGCTATAAAGTTTCTTCACAGAAAGCACAGATAGCCCAGCAGCAAGTGACCTATCTGGGATATGAAATAACCGCAGGCCAACGGACACTGGGGAAGGAGAGGAAAGAGGCCATCTGCCAGACACCTCGACCACAGACGCCTAAGGAACTTCGAACCTTCCTAGGAATGACAGGATGGTGTCGTCTCTGGATATATAACTACGGACTTTTGGTAAAGCCTTTATACGAGTTCTTAAAATCTGACTCAAAGAATACTATATGGAATAGGGAGGCAGACAAAGCCTTCCATCGATTAAAAAAGAGGTTAATGGAAGCACCTGCCCTGGGATTACCTGACACTACTAAACCTTTCTGGTTGTTTTCCTATGAAAAGCAAGGAATGGCCTTAGGAGTCCTAGCCCAGAATTTGGGACCCTATCGAAGGGCGGTGGCATACTTCTCCAAACAGCTTGACGAAGTAAGTAAAGGGTGGCCTAGCTGTCTCCGAGCGGTGGCAGCAGTGGTAATAAACATCCAAGAGGCCCGTAAGTTCACCCTAGGCCAGAAAATCACAGTTATGGTATCACATACAGTCTCAGCAGTACTGGAAGTAAAAGGGGGGCATTGGCTTTCACCTCAGAGGTTTCTTAAGTACCAGGCTATCCTGATAGAGCAAGATGATGTAGATATAACGGTAACTAATATTGTCAATCCAGCCTCTTTCCTCAGCGGAACCGAAGGAGTATCAGTGACCCACGACTGCTTGGAAACAATCGAGGCGGTGTACTCCAGCCGACCAGACCTGAAAGAAGAACCATTGGAGGATGCAGAGGATTCCTGGTTCACCGACGGGAGCGGCATCATTCAACAGGGGATACGCAAAGCTGGCTATGCGGTAACCACCACAGAGAAGGTAATAGAATCCAAGGCCCTGGCCGCAAATACATCAGCCCAAAAGGCTGAGATTATAGCACTAACCCGAGCCCTGGAATTGGCCAAAGGAAAACGGGTAAGTATCTGGACAGAATCTAAATATGCTTTTGGGGTAGTGCATGCTCACGGGGCGGTCTGGAGAGGAAGAGGACTCTTATCGACACAAGGGAAGCACATCAAACATGCTGAAGAAATTCTCAAACTCTTAGCTGCAGTATTACTGCCTGCCAAAATAACTTAATGGCTATAAAGTTTCTTCACAGAAAGCACAGATAGCCCAGCAGCAAGTGCCCTTTTTCGTTATTATGGGCAGTGGTCATGGCAGAACATAGAAAATCTCATTGGGGAACAGAGGCACTTTACAGATACCTGAACAGGCTAATATGTGCTCAAAATCTATACGCCACTGTCAAACAAGTCACTCAGCAGTGTGAGGTATGTTTACAGAACAACCCTAAGACAGGCCCCAGAGTCCAATTTGGCCAGATAGGGAAGGGAAACTATCCGGGACAACAATGGCAAATTGATTTTTCAGAACTTCCAAGAAAAGGGGGTTTCGATACCTATTGGTGTTAACTGATACCTTTTCAGGATGGCCAGAGGCATTTCCCTGTCGAACCAACAAAACAAGAGAAGTGGTCAAAGCGTTGTTGCATGAAATTATACCAAGGTTCGGGGTTCCCGCAGTAATTTCCTCGGACCGAGGATCTCATTTCACTGCAAGGGTTGTTTCGAAAGTAAGCAGACTATTGGGTATAGACTGGCAACTTCACACCCCATACAACCCACGATCGAGTGGTCAAGTAGAAAAGATGAATCACTTGATCAAAACGCAAATTGTGAAACTAGGCCAGGAAGCTAACTTGGCCTGGCCTCAATCACTACCCTTAGCCCTTCTCAGGATAAGAACAAAACCCAGAACCAAAGAAGGTTTGAGCCCCTTTGAAATACTGTATGGGAGATCATATAGTGTACAAGACGGAATATCCACAGAGCTGGGGAATGAAATACTAACAGATTACCTGATAAATTTACAAAAACAGCTCCGAGAGGTAGAAAAACTGGTTCTGGGAACAAGAGCTCGTGGGCTGGATGGACCAGTACACGAGATCGAACTTGGGGACTATGTATATGTTAAGTCTTTTACAGATTCACCACTGAAGCCAAAGGGGGAAGGTCCCTTCCAGGTACTGCTGACCACTCACACGGCCATAAAGATCAAGGAACAAGCCACTTGGATCCATTGGACTCGCGTCAAGAGGGCTCCAGAACCCCAATGGACATCAACGCAGGCCGGACCCCTGAAACTTCGCCTCCAACGAAAAGATGGGCATTAATGACATTAATAGTCATCAACATGCCAGGACTTTGTGTTTCAGGGGGAGGGACACGGGATGTGAATACATATTCACGAAATATGGAAACATTGGTAAGGGCTACTAATCTGTCAGACTGTTGGGTATGTACAACCCTACCCAAAGGAGAAATGAAATTGCCTCTATGTGGGGTGGCAGCAAGCAATCGGAACAATGCCAACGGAACCTGGTCTAAATTTTGGGCAAAAGGGGGGGATGAGTCGAATGGGTATTGTGAGTACGATGATAATATCTACCCCTTAGGACCCAGATTTCATCTACAACTGTTGAAAGAAGAGTTTGTGGTATTAATTAGCAATAACAATTGTGCATGGGAACACGGGGAACATAGACACAGGGGGCCGGTGAATAAGACTAAGACTTGGGGATGGAGCAAGTACTGGATTAATAAGACAACTGCTGATGTGGGAAGTTGGGATCTAACAGGGATAAGGGTAACATATATTGACTTTTGCGACAAAACACAACTAGTTGCATATAAAAGTAGTGGTATTTCCGAAGGAGAAGGATATTCCTGGGAGTATGGACGGTACAAGGCGGGGAAATTTTTAGGTGCGAATTGGATGGCAACTATTGGACCCTGTAAGTTACCTAAAGGGTATTGGTGGTTGTGTGGAGATGGATATAGTAGAAAACAGCAGCCCGGAGGACGGAAGGGAACTTGCACGATAGGCTATCTAACTAGCCAGGATACGGTGTTTAATCAGTCTGAAATCCCCTCAGGAATGCTGAGAACACCTTGGAGGAGAATTCGGGGAGTGGAAAACCCTCTAGTGACGAGGGGAACAAGGTTCCACAGCTTTGTAAGATGGTTTATACCGTTCCTGGGCGTCAGTGAATTGGAAAAGGCAATTGTGAACATAACGGCCACTACAGAAGTGCTCGAGAAATCTACAATCGATGCTATACAAGAACTTCAACAAGAAGTCCAGTCATTAGCAAATGTGGTGAAACAAAACAGAATGGCATTAGACTTATTAACCTGGAAAGAAGGAGGCTTATATGGCTCATAATGTGATTAATCAAGGCTGTTGTTCATATGTAAACCAGAATGGGAGAGTAGAGAAAGACTTACAAAATCTCATAGCTAAAACTCAGATTTTGCATTTGACTGCGCATGATGACACCACATTCGGGTTTTCTGATCTTTGGGAAAAGTTCACCTTGTGGTTACCTAACTTTGCTTGGCTTAAGCGACTGTTTATCCTTCTAATAGCAACACTTATGTTAGGAATTTAGTGTGTGCATTAATTAGATGTCTTATGTATTCTACTAGGGGGGCCAAAGACGAATACATTCAATGGAAGAAGCATCAGCTCCGTGAACGAGTGGAATCTGGGAAGTATTTTAGAAATCAGATGGGGAGAGAGAATATGTTATAGGTGATTGTAAAAGAATTTACAAAGTTGAAAGAAAAGGGGGGACTTAATTCAGAAAACGAACGGTTACAGGTTGTTAGTGTTGATGTAATAAAGCCTGGGAAAGAACAAAAGCTCGGAGCCCCAGCATTCCAAGATAAAGAAATGGCCTTGTGTATAAGATAGCGGGAGCAGCTGCATGCTAAGGAGGTGCTGAGGAGGAACATTGTCTGGGAAAGGTGTCCATCTGGTCAGGACAGGGGAGGAGATTTTTGATAATGAGTTCTTAGAAATAATTAGAATAGTAACGCCATTAATTATAACAACCTGACCACCATAATGAATATGTATGCTTTTCACCATCAATGGATGCTTGCTTCACAAATCGGTGTACAAGTTTGGTGGAGAAATCCCCCTTGCACCCAGCGCTGTAATAAACATACCTGCTTTATAAATCTCTGCGAGTTGTAATGTTTGTTTCCGCGCGTCACCTTCACCACGGTGCTCGGGGTGATGCCGGAAGATAAGCCGCGCTAGCAGCGGTACCACCACGCGCCTCCGAGTGCCGCTGAGCGTTCTCCCGTATCGCCGCTCCATCACCCCGCTTTTCTGGGTGCCGCGGGGACCTCTGCCGAGCTCGCCGCACTACTATCGTGCGCCTCCGAGTGCCGCCAAGCACTCTCCCTGTATCGCCACTCGTTGACCCTGCGCATCCGGTTGCAGCCAGGCGCTCTACCAAGCTCAACGCGCTACCACCCAGCGCCGGCGACTGCCACCGGGAACTCTAAAGACTCTGCAGGGCCCTAGTGAAAACCACAGGCCCCTACGGAACCGTATGAGACTATATAGGCCCTTAGGGAACACCACAGGCCCCTACGGAACCCTACACAACCCTCCGGAAACATATGGCACCCTACAAGCTCCTACCAACCCCTGCGGGCACTTACATAACCCTGCAGGTCCCTACGGAAATCTACGGGACTCTACGGGCCCCTAGGGAACCCTTCAGATTTCGACGGAACCCTACCAGCCCCTCTGGAACCCTACGGAATACTCCAGGACCCGACAGCACTCTACAAGACCCTTAGCAACACAACGGAACCTCACTAAAACCCTATGGGCTCCTACAGAACACTGCAGGTGCCTACGGAACCCTACAGACACCTGCGGGCACTTACGGGCACTTACAGAACCCTGCAGGCCCCTACGGAACCTTACAGGTCCATACAGAACCCCACAGGGCCCTACGGAACTTTACCAGCCACTACGGAACTCTACGGGTCCCTACGGAACCCTGCAGAACCCTCCGGAACCTTACAGAATCCCACAGACTCCTACAGACTTCTGCGGGCACTTACACAACCCTACAGGTCCCTACGGAAATCTACGGGACTCTATGGGCCCCTAGGGAACCCTTCAGATTTCGATGGAACCCTATGAGCCCCTCTGGAACCCTACAGAATACTCCAGGACCCGACAGCACTCTACAAGACCCTTAGCAACACAACGGAACCTCACTAAAACCCTATGGGCTCCTACAGAACACTGCAGGTGCCTACGGAACCCTACAGACCCATACAGACACCTACGGGCACTTACAGAACCCTGCAGGCCCCTACGGAACCTTACAGGTCCATACAGAACCCCACAGGGCCCTAGGGAAGTTTACCAGCCACTACGGAACTCTACGGGCCCCTACGGAACCCTGCAGAACCCTCCAGAACCTTACAGAATCCCACGGATTCCTACAGACTCCTGCGGGCACTTAAACAACCCTAGAGGACCCTACGGAACACTACTGGCTCCTGCGGTACTCCAGAGGCCTCTAGGGAACCTATGAAGCTCTACGGAACCCTATGGATCCTTACGGAACAGTACGGGCCCCTTCAGACCTCTGCGGGCGCTTATGGAAACCTACAGGACCCTACGGAACTCTACGAGACTCTACAGGCCCCTACGGAACCCTACACAACCCTCCAGAAACATATGGCACCCTACAAGCTCCTACCAACCCCTGCGGGCACTTACATAACCCTGCAGGTCCCTACGGAAATCTACGGGACTCTACGGGCCCCTAGGGAACCCTTCAGATTTCGACGGAACCCTACCAGCCCCTCTGGAACCCTACGGAATACTCCAGGACCCGACAGGACTCTACAAGACCCTTAGCAACACAACGGAACCTCACTAAAACCCTATGGGCTCCTAGAGAACACTGCAGGTGCCTACGGAACCCTACAGACACCTGCGGGCACTTACGGGCACTTACAGAACCCTGCAGGCCCCTACGGAACCTTACAGGTCCATACAGAACCCCACAGGGCCCTACGGAACTTTACCAGCCACTACGGAACTCTACGGTCCCTATGGAACCCTGCAGAACCCTCCAGAACCTTACAGAATCCCACGGATTCTTACAGACTCCTGCGGGCACTTACTCAACCCTAGAGGACCCTACGGAACACTACTGGCTCCTGCGGTACTCCAGAGGCCTCTAGGGAACCTACGAAGCTCTACGGAATCCCATGGATCCTTACGGAACAGTACGGGCCCCTTCAGACCTCTGCGGGCGCTTATGGAAACCTACAGGACCCTACGGAACTGTACGAGACTCTACAGGCCCCTAGGGAACACCACAGGCCCCTATGGAACCCTACACAACCCTCCGGAAACATATGGCACCCTACAAGCTCCTACCAACCCCTGCGGGCACTTACATAACCCTACAGGTCCCTACGGAAATCTACGGGACTCTACGGGCCCCTAGGGAACCCTTCAGATTTTGACGGAACCCTACAAGGCCCTCTGGAACCCTACAGAATACTCCAGGACCCGACAGGACTCTACAAGACCCTTAGCAACACAACGGAACCTCACTAAAACCCTATGGGCTCCTACAGAACACTGCAGGTGCCTACGGAACCCTACAGACACCTGCGGGCACTTACGGAAACCTGCAGGCCCCTACGGAACCCTACAGGTCCATACAGAACCCCACAGGGCCCTAGGGAACTTTACCAGCCACTACGGAACTCTACGGGTCCCTACGGAACCCTGCAGAACCCTCCGGAACCTTACAGAATCCCACAGACTCCTACAGACTTCTGCCAGCACTTACACAACCCTACAGGTCCCTACGGAAATCTACGGGACTCTACGGGCCCCTAGGGAACCCTATAGATTTCGATGGAACTCTACGAGGCCCTCTGGAACCCTACAGAATACTCCAGGACCCGACAGCACTCTACAAGACCCTTAGCAACACAACGGAACCTCACTAAAACCCTATGGGCTCCTATAGAACACTGTAGGTGCCTACGGAAACCTACAGACCCCTACAGAATACTACCAGCCACTACAGAAAAATATGGCCCCTACGGAACTCTACGGAACCTGGCAGAAACACTGTGGGCCCCTACAGGCCCTTGCGGGCACTTGCAGAACTCTGCAGGAACCCACGGAACTTTATGGAACCCTACCAGCCCCTACGGAAGCCTAAAGACCATTGCAGGCAGTTACGGAACGGTACAGGGCCCTAGGGAACTTTACCAGCCACTACGGAACTCTACGGGCCCCTACGGAACGCTGCAGAACCCTCCGGAACCTTACAGAATCCCACGGATTCCTACAGACTCCTGCGGGCACTTACTCAACCCTAGAGGACCCTACGGAACACTACTGGCTCCTGTGGTACTCCAGAGGCCTCTAGGGAACCTACGAAGCTCTACGGAACCCTTACGGAACAGTACGGGCCCCTTCAGACCTCTGCGGGCCCTTATGGAAACCTACAGGACCCTACGGAACTCTACGAGACTCTACAGGCCCCTAGGGAACACCACAGGCCCCTACGGAACCCTACACAACCCTCGGGAAACATATGGCACCCTACAAGCTCCTACCAACCCCTGCGGGCACTTACATAACCCTACAAGTCCCTACGGAAATCTACGGGACTCTACGGGCCCCTAGGGAACCCTTCAGATTTCGACGGAACCCTACCAGGCCCTCTGGAACCCTACAGAATACTCCAGGACCCGACAGCACTCTACAAGACCCTTAGCAACACAACGGAACCTCACTAAAACCCTATGGGCTCCTACAGAACACTGCAGGTGCCTACGGAACCCTACAGACCCCTACGGAATCCTACAGACACCTGCGGGCACTTACGGAACCCTGCAGGCCCCTACGGAACCCTACAGGTCCATACAGAACCCCACAGGGCCCTACGGAAATTTACCAGCCACTACGGAACTCTACGGGCCCCTACGGAACCCTGCAGAACCCTCCGCAACCTTAGAGAATCCCACAGACTCCTACAGACTCCTGCGGGCACTTACTCAACCCTAGAGGACCCTACGGAACACTACTGGCTCCTGCGGTACTCCAGAGGCCTCTAGGGAACCTACGAAGCTCTACGGAATCCCATGGATCCTTACGGAACAGTACGGGCCCCTTCAGACCTCTGCGGGTGCTTATGGAAACCTACAGGATCCCACGGAACTGTACGAGACTCTACAGGCCCCTAGGGAACACCACAGGCCCCTACGGAACCCTACACAACCCTCCGGAAACATATGGCACCCTACAAGCTCCTACCAACCCCTGCGGGCACTTACACAACCCTACAGGTCCCTACGGAAATCTACGGGACTCTACGGGCCCCTAGGGAACCCTTCAGATTTCGACGGAACCCTACGAGCCCCTCTGGAACCCTACAGAGTCCCGAGCTCTGGAACCCTTGTCCGAGCTCGCCGTTGTACCAGCGTGCGCCTCTGCGTGTTGCTGCGCGTCCTCCCGACCACGCCGATTCATCACCCCGCTCTTCAGGGTGATGCGGGGCTCTCCCGAGCTCGCCGCGCTACTACCGTGCTCCTCCAGGTGTCGCAGTGCGCCTTCCGACCGCTCCGTATATACACCCCGCTCGGCAGGGTGCCTCCGGGCGCTCTGCCAAGCTTGCTGCGCTACCGCTCTGCGCCTCCGGGTGTCGCTGCGCATCCTCCCAACCCCGACGCACCCTCATCCCACCCCTCCAGGTGCCGTCGGGCGCCAACTCGATCCCGCCGAGCCTTAACCCACCCCTCGGGATGGTGACGGGCGCACGTCCCACCTGCCCGAGCCGCTCCCCCACGCCCTTCGGGGTGCCGACGAGTCCTCGTCCGACTCACCCGTGCCCTCAGTGCTCTCTTTGGGGTGCCGCCGGGCACTGTCCGAGCTCACCATGCTACCACCCTGCGCCTCCGGCTGTCGCTCCGCCTCCTCCCGACCACACCGATCCTTCACCCCGCTCTTCGGGGTGCTGCGGGGCTCTTCCGAGCTCGCCGCGCTACCACCGTGAGCTTCCGGGTGTCACTGTGCGTCCGGTCGACCCGGCGCATGCTCATCCCGCTCATCAGTTGCCGCCGAGCGCTCTCCCGATATCGCCGCTCCTTCACCCCGCTCCTCGGGGTGCCGCCGGGCGCTTTCCCGAGCTCGCCGCACTACCACCGTGCGCCTCCAGGTGCCGCTGTACGTCCGGTCGACCCGACGCACGCTCATCCCGCTCCTCGGGGTGCCACCGGGCGCTCTCCCGAGCTCGTCGCGCTACCACCGTGCGCCTCCAGGTGCCGCTGTGCGTCCGGTCGACCCGACGCACGCTCATCCCGCTCCTCGGGGTGCCGCCGGACGCTCTCCCGAGCTCTTCGTGCTCCACCCTGCGCATGTGAGTGCCGCTGGGTGCTCTCGGGATCTCGCCGCGGTACCACCGTGCGCCTCCGAGTGCCACCGAGCGCTCTCCCGGTATCGCCACTCGTTGACCCCGCACGTCGGGGTGCCGCCAGGCGCTCTCCCAATATCGCTGCTCCTTCACCACAGTGCCTGGGGTGCCGCCGGGCGCACTGCCGAGCTCACAGCGGTACCACCGCGTGCCTCCGAGTGCCGCTGAACGCTCTCCCGGTATCGCCGCTCCTTCACCCTGCTTGTCTGGGTGCCGCCGGGCGCTTTCCCGAGCTTGCCGCACTACCACCGTGCGCCTCCAGGTGCCGCTGTGCGTCCGGTCGACCCGACGCACGCTCATCCCGCTCCTCGGGGTGCCGCCGGGCGCTCTCCCGAGCTCGTCGCGCTACCACCGTGCGCCTCCAGGTGCCGCTGTGCGTCCGGTCGACCCGACGCATGCTCATCCCGCTCCTCGGGGTGCCGCCGGACGCTCTCCCGAGCTCTTCGCGCTCCACCCTGCACATGCGAGTGCCGCTGGGTGCTCTCGGGATATCGCCGCGGTACTGCAGCGCGCCTCCGACTGCCGCCGAGCCCTCTCCCGATATCGCCGCTCCTTCACCACGGTGCTCGGGGTGCCGCCGGGTGCTCTGCCGAGCTCGCCGCGCTACCACCGTGCGCCTCCGAGTGCCGCCGAGCGCTCTCCCGGTATCGACACTCGTTGACCACGCGCGTCGGGGTGCCGCCGGGCGCTCTCCCGAGCTCGCCGCACTACCACCGTGCGCCTCCAGGTGCCGCTCTGTGTCCGGTCGTCCCGATGCACGCTCATCCCGCTCCTCGGGGTGCCGCCGGACGCTCTGCTGAGCTCTCCGCGCTACCACCGTCCGCCGGCAAGTGCCAGCGGGCACTCTCGGGATCTCGCCGCGGTACCACAGCGCGCCTCCGAGTGCCGCCGAGCGCTCTCCCGATATCGCCGCTCCTTCACCCTGCTTGTCTGGGTGCCGCCGGGCGCTCTCCCGAGCTCGCCGCACTACCACCGTGCGCCTCCGTGCGCCTCCGAGCGCTCTCCCGGTATCGACACTCGTTGACCACGCGCGTCGGGGTGCCGCCGGGCGCTCTCCCGAGCTCGCCGCACTACCACCGTGCGCCTCCAGGTGCCGCTGTGCTTCTGGTCGACCCGACGCATGCTCATCCCGCTCCTCGGGGTGCCGCCGGGCGCTCTCCCGAGCTCGTCGCGCTCCACCCTGTGCATGCGAGTGCCTCTGGGTGGTCTCGGGATCTTGCCACGGTACCACAGTGCGCCTCCGAGTGCCACCGAGCGCTCTCCCGATATCGCCGCTCCTTTGATTCAGAAAACGAACGGTTACAGTTTGTTAGTGCAGTTGTATTACAGTCTGGGAAAGAACAAAAGCTCGGGGCCCCAGAATTCCAAGATAAAGAAATGGCTTTGTGTATAAGATAGCGGGAGCAGCTGCATGCTAAGGAGGTGCTGAGGAGGAACCTAACTGTCTGGGAAAGGTGTCCATCTGGTCAGGACAGGGGAGGAGATTTTTGATAATGAGTTCTTGGAAATAATTAGAATAGTAACGCTTTTAATTTTAATAACCTGCCCACCATAATGAATATGTATGCTTTTTACCATAAATGGACGCTTGCCTCACAAACCGGTGTACAAGTTTGGCGGAGAAATCCCCCTTGCACCCAGCGCTGCAATAAACATACCTGCTTTTTAACTCTCTGCGAGTTGTAAGGTTTGTTTTCGAGCGTCAATTTGGCACCCCAGATGGGACCCCCTCTGTCCGGCTGCGGGACCTGCTGAGGACGGGAGTCCTCTGGGCGCCCCCGAGATTTCTCGGAAGGACTCCCCAACTCATCCAGATCACCGCGGGGACAGACAAGGACCATCTCCTGCGGACCAGGTATGTTTTAGAGTTTCATGGGGGGACCTGTAAGTCGTGAGGAGACGTCCTACGCGTGGTAAAGAGTCGGTGTACTCGCCCCGGGGTATGCTCAAGCTTGGGCTAATGGTGTGGGATCCCTGGGTTTTGGGTTAGTGTGTGGAATTGTAATATTGTTGATTATTTAGTGTATTTGTCATAAGGTATCCCTACCGTGTTATTGTCTGTAATTGTTGTATGAGTGATTGAGACGCGGCACTGCTGCAGAGCGAGTGTGAAGTTCCGATCCGCGGTTCCGTGTTCTCCGCGAGGAGAGCGGCCGGAGACAAACGAAGCTTACAGACGAACGACTGTACAGAAGCATTGTGTGAATCTAATAATGAGAATATTAAGTGGCAGTGTCTTGGACATTCGGATAACTTTTGTGATCCTATTTTTGTCTTAAAGTGCTTTGCTTGTAATACAGAGGTTTGGGTAGATCGGGAGGACGATTTTTGGTGTCCACAGTGTGGTAGCTGGACTGAGAGGGAAAAGATCGAGCGGGCGGGAGAGTTGCAACAAATAATCTGTGGAGACATAGCCTACCCCTGGAGATAAAGGTAGCGACAGCGGCAGCGGGGGGGTAACACCTAAGTGACACACGGAGATCAGGATCGCCTCTGAACTAAGGGGGTAAGGGAACATTAAAAGGGCAAAAATCAAGGAAGTGAGATACTGAAAAGTAGTACCCTAGGGTGTATTTTAGCACACTGGAAGGAGATCGGGGGCTCACCAGGTGGCAGCGTGGACAAGAAAACCTTAATTGAATATTGTAATCAAAGGTGGCCCCTTTACAAATTAGATGATCAGGAGAAATGGCCCTGAACGGGACTCTTAATTACAATACTATACTACAATTAATGCTGTCCCTTAGAAGGGAAGGAATGTGGGATGAAGTCACATATGCGGATATGTTTTTCACCCTTTGGAACCACCCAGAGTACCAACGGGACAGCGGGCTATTACCTCCACAAGACCCGATGGTACTAGCCTTAGAGAAAGAAAGAAGAGGAGAAATGAAAGGTAATATAAAAAGATGTTGTTCAGCCTGTAGCATAGGGCAGAGATGCACAAAGCCTGAAAAGATTTGGGATCTTAAAGAAGACGATTTTCTTGACACTTACTTACCACCGGTTAGAGCAATAGAAGACCGTTGGGATGGGGTAAGGGTTCCTCAAGAAGATAGAGAAACTGAAGCTGATTCCAAAACCCCACCTGACAGCCCTGTATCGTCCCGTACTCGGAAAAGGACAGAGCAAGCAGCGATTCAAGCACCCTTAAGGGAAGCCATGGCTCCGGACGGACCACCCGTAATGATAAAAGTCCCTTTTCCTCATTTGATTTAGAAACCTGGAAAAGTGTGGCAAAGAATTATCGGAATGATCCCGTAGGGGTTACTAGATATTTTCAGTTTCTGGTAAAGCAGCACAATCCTGACTGGAGTGATATCCAGTTATTATTAGATCACCTAAGAGAAACTGAGAAACAACTGGTTTTAAAAACTGCTCACAATATAGCCACGGACCAACTGAAAGATTCAGGAAGGGACATTAAAGAACACTTCCCTTTGCAGAACCCTCACTGGAACCCAAACAGGAGCATTCACTCAGAGGCGCTAGAAACTTACAGAGATTGGATTATAACAGGGATGGAGAGGGCTATCCCGAAAGCCATTAACTGATCAATGCTGTATGCTGTAAGACGAGGGCCGAAGGAGAGTCCCTCGGAGTTTCTAGATAAATTACGAGATGCAATGAGACGCTACACCCCCTCGGACCCTGGATCAGAGATAGGAATCCAGCAGTTAGTGTCTCTCTTTTTAGGGCAGTCTGCCAACGATATCCGGAGGAAGCTGCAAAAACTGAGAACAACCGACAGCAGAAATCTAGAGACTCTGTTAGATGAGGCATGGAGAGTGTTTAACAACCGGGAGGAGGAGGATAAGAAAAGGGACAGACGGGCACTGGTGGTAGCAATACATGGGAGGGGAAACGAAAGCAGGGAATTTTAGGAAACCATTAGAAAGAGATCAATGTGCATGGTGTAAGCAGAGAGGGCACTGGAAGAATGGGTCCCCAAAAAGACGAAAAGAAAAAATTCAGGCCCATTATAAAGAAGATTGACGGGGACCGGGGGAATCTACCCTAGCGGATCCACTGGTTACCCTAAGGCTAGGGAAAAAGCAA
This sequence comes from Numenius arquata, assembly GCF_964106895.1. Taxonomy (NCBI): domain Eukaryota; kingdom Metazoa; phylum Chordata; class Aves; order Charadriiformes; family Scolopacidae; genus Numenius; species Numenius arquata. The sequence goes on from NW_027415765.1 coordinate 163,896, forward strand.
CAAGAATAGAATTTTTGGTGGATACAGGAGCAATGTATTCGGTTTTAAATCAAGCTCTGACCCCTATCGATACTGATTTTATAACAGTAACAGGAGCCACTGGCCGGAGCGAAAAGGCATATTTTCTCAAACCTCTTAAGTTCAAATTGGGAAAATAATTGGGGATAGACAAATTTTTATATCTGCCAAATTCGCCGAGACCCCTGTTAGGGCGAGATTTATTAGAGCAATTGGGAGCAGAAATTAAATTCAAAAAAGGAAAATGGAACTCCGGATAAGAGAAGATCAACTAATTGAAATACTAAGTTTGGCCCTAATAGGAACTCCCATTTCTACAGGAGTGCCTGAGGAGATTAAAGCCCAAATTTATCCGGGGGTCTGGGCCTCGGGAGTGCCGGGGAGAGCAAAAAATGCTTCCCCAATAGTGATAAAGCCTCAACAAGGACCACGACCGGTGAGAGTTAAACAGTATCCCCTTAGAATAGAGGACAGGGAGGGGATCCGACCAACTATAGATCGGTTTATTGAGTATGGGCTGCTGAAAGAATGTGAATCAGAGTATAACACTCCAATATTACCTGTTAAGAAGCCGGATGGTAGCTATCGCATAGTGCAGGACCTCAGAGCTATCAACAGGATAGCTGTTGAGGATTTGCATCCGGTAGTAGCAAATCCATACACTCTTCTAACTAAACTGGTACCTGAATTGGCATGGTTTACCGTTTTGAACCTAAAGGATGCCTTTTTCTGCGTGCCTTTGAGCCCAGAGAGCCAGCTTTTATTTGCATTCGAATGGGAAAACCCAGAATCTGGGAGGAAAACACAGCTTACATGGACTGTGCTACCGCAGGGCTTCAAAAATAGCTCGACGCTTTTTGGAAATCAGCTAGCTAAAGACTTGGAACAGTGGAAACGCCCGCTTGGGTCAGGAGTGGTTTTGCAGTATGTGGACGATATATTACTCGCCCCTGACACCAGAGAAACATGCATAAAACGGACTGTGAGCCTGTTAAATTTTCTTGGACTTAATGGCTATAAAGTTTCTTCACAGAAAGCACAGATAGCCCAGCAGCAAGTGACCTATCTGGGATATGAAATAACCGCAGGCCAACGGACACTGGGGAAGGAGAGGAAAGAGGCCATCTGCCAGACACCTCGACCACAGACGCCTAAGGAACTTCGAACCTTCCTAGGAATGACAGGATGGTGTCGTCTCTGGATATATAACTACGGACTTTTGGTCAAGCCTTTATACGAGTTCTTAAAATCTGACTCAAAGAATATTATATGGAATAGGGAGGCAGACAAAGCCTTCCATCGATTAAAAAAGAGGTTAATGGAAGCACCTGCCCTGGGATTACCTGACACTACTAAACCTTTCTGGTTGTTTTCCTATGAAAAGCAAGGAATGGCCTTAGGAGTCCTAGCCCAGAATTTGGGACCCTATCGAAGGGCGGTGGCATACTTCTCCAAACAGCTTGACGAAGTAAGTAAAGGGTGGCCTAGCTGTCTCCGAGCGGTGGCAGCAGTGGTAATAAACATCCAAGAGGCCCGTAAGTTCACCCTAGGCCAGAAAATCACAGTTATGGTATCACATACAGTCTCAGCAGTACTGGAAGTAAAAGGGGGGCATTGGCTTTCACCTCAGAGGTTTCTTAAGTACCAGGCTATCCTGATAGAGCAAGATGATGTAGATATAACGGTAACTAATATTGTCAATCCAGCCTCTTTCCTCAGCGGAACCGAAGGAGTATCAGTGACCCACGACTGCTTGGAAACAATCGAGGCGGTGTACTCCAGCCGACCAGACCTGAAAGAAGAACCATTGGAGGATGCAGAGGATTCCTGGTTCACCGACGGGAGCGGCATCATTCAACAGGGGATACGCAAAGCTGGCTATGCGGTAACCACCACAGAGAAGGTAATAGAATCCAAGGCCCTGGCCGCAAATACATCAGCCCAAAAGGCTGAGATTATAGCACTAACCCGAGCCCTGGAATTGGCCAAAGGAAAACGGGTAAGTATCTGGACAGAATCTAAATATGCTTTTGGGGTAGTGCATGCTCACGGGGCGGTCTGGAGAGGAAGAGGACTCTTATCGACACAAGGGAAGCACATCAAACATGCTGAAGAAATTCTCAAACTCTTAGCTGCAGTATTACTGCCTGCCAAAGTGACAATGGCTATAAAGTTTCTTCACAGAAAGCACAGATAGCCCAGCAGCAAGTGCCCTTTTTCGTTATTATGGGCAGTGGTCATGGCAGAACATAGAAAATCTCATTGGGGAACAGAGGCACTTTACAGATACCTGAACAGGCTAATATGTGCTCAAAATCTATACGCCACTGTCAAACAAGTCACTCAGCAGTGTGAGGTATGTTTACAGAACAACCCTAAGACAGGCCCCAGAGTCCAATTTGGCCAGATAGGGAAGGGAAACTATCCGGGACAACAATG